>NW_006916017.1:72455-122782 GCF_000464535.1 Endocarpon pusillum Z07020
CATCGATCCCTTCCGCCCGGGCGTTCTAGAAAACCTACATCTGGACCCGGAAACCGTCCTCCTTAAACACAACCCTCGACTAATCATCGCCCGCCTCACCGGCTTCCCTCCATGGCTGGGCACGACATAAACTACCTCGCCGTCTCGGGGATTCTCTCCCTTCTAGGCGGCCCAGCTGTCCAGCCTCCACAACCACCAGGTAACATCCTCGCTGACTTTGCCGGAGGCGGCCTGGTCGCTTTTACTGGCATTCTCCTCGCGCTACTGCGCAGGGGTGTTAGTGGAACAGGGCAAGTGGTCGAGGCGAACATGGTGGACGGCGTGAGTTTTCTCGGCACGTTTGCGAGGTTGGCCATGAAAACGCGGATGTGGGATGATGAAAGAGGAAGGAATCTGTTGGATGGCGGTGCGCCGTTCTATCGGTGTTATGAGACGAAGGATGAGGGGCGATTTGTGGCGGTGGGCGCGTTGGAGCCGCAGTTCTTTGAGCAGCTGCTGCAGGGGATGGGGCTGACGGAGAGGGAAGTACTGCCTCTGGATGGGCTTGAGCGAGGACGGAACGATAAGCGGAATTGGCCGTTCATGAAAGATGTGTTGGAGAAGAGATTCAAGCAGAAGACAAGACGCGAATGGGAAGAGATCTTCGATGGGAAGGATGCATGCGTCACGCCTGTGTTGGAGATGAAGGAATTGGAGGAGCAGGGGTACGAGCAGAGAGCCATGGTCGGGCTGAGCGAATCCCCTGGGCGGGAGCCGAAGCATCAGTGGGTGCCAGAGCCGCTGAGGCCGGGTGCAGGTGGAGAGGAGATGCTGGGGCAGTGGGTCGGGTGGAAAAGAGGGAGGGATTATGCGGTCGATGGCGGTGCATTGGTGAAGCTAGAGAGGAGCAGATTATAAGCATCCAAGCGCTGTGCATCCATGCCCGGCGTGGTGCCTACCGCCCCTCCAGCCGTCTTGTGGAGTTGCTGCTCATGCACAAAACCCCAATGTTCTATCAGATCTGGCTAACTACTAACTTAGTTGCTATGCGCTCGCAAGCAGGTCATCGGCATACCGGCTCTTCTCCACCGAATCATGGCCCAGGTTGATGTTTACCAGACCCCAGTCTATATCCCACCGTGCTATCTACCTATCCAATGGTGGGATGGGGGTTTGACTACTAAGTTAGTAGTTATTACCCACCTGCTTAGCTAACCCATCTCCCCAGCCGTTAAAGCCCGGATTTATGACCTATAAATCCGGGTGAACCCCACTCCCACGGATCACTGATGCTCTTCCTCATCTCTCTCTGTGTGTGCGATAAATTAGAATATTGATGGTGATGAGAAAGAGGTCGGATGGAGAAGAGGAGGAGGAGATCCAATTCTGGCCCTGATCCTGGTCCCTGGTCACTTTCCAGCTTGGATGGGGAACAGATCGACATCGGCTACACGCGATGGTTAGCATCGTAACAAGCTCGAAGGTTTCTCTCCAGCCTTGATGACAGGGGGAGTGGAGGAAGAGAGGTGAAGATCCTACTCAGCCGCACGTTGTACGCGTTTCTTAGACCATGACACGGGGCGAGAGACGGGCCAACACGAGACGGACCAGGTTCCATAACGAAAATCAATTCCTTGCAGTGACTAATCTATGATGGATGATGCGAATCTGGCATCTCTTGCCAGCTTCAGACATGACCGACGCCCATTAGCACTAAAAAACTAACCCGACCCCGCTGCCTGGTTGTACAACAACAATAATGGTAAGTGAAGCGCCAGCAGCCCAGAATCCTTGAGCTTCACAAGCCTCCGCCGACATCAAAAACATGCAAAGCTCATCGTGTAAATAAATAAACGCCGATTACGAACCCCTTTGCTGCAGCGATTGCTAGCTGAAGCACAAAGCAGAGCCCATAGAAAGGAAAAAGAGAGAAACGTAATTGTCGAGCTAATACCCGGGGTCATCATCCTCGTCGTAGCCACGAACAGACGGATGGCAAAAAAGGTCTAGGTGGATATCTTTGAAAGCAAAGTTCTCTGGTCGTCAATAGTCAAAGTAAAGGCAGGCCGGCGGTTGCCGGCTTCGGCTGCCGTGCTTCCTCATTCATCGTCTTCATGGTGTATGTTGAACAGTCCTAGTCATGTAATCAGGCTTCTGCCGTTGAGAGCTCGATTATCGTACAAGCCTGCGTATGGGGCAGGAGGCTTTGTGGGTGGGAAGTAGAGAGACGTCTTAGACAACCACCCGTCGTTGAGCAGGCTGGTCGATTGGGATTGGAGCGCACTGAGTAACTGATGGACTGATCTTCGTCGTGGTCGCATCACCTGAGTTCGGTCTTGGTGTTGCATCTTGGTCGCGGAGTTTTTCAACGTCCTTGGTCTTGAAGCCCGCTGTGTGAACACTCTGCGGTCTTGCTCTCAAGTCCAATCCGTCTTCTTGCACGGTGGTTTGACAGACTGCGTTAGTCTCGGATAACGGCAATCCACCGTACAGGGCGCCGAGATGGTGTAGAAGAGACACGAAATAAGAATGGATCTCAGAAAAGATTTTGTCGTTACCCACAATATCCGCTAGACTCCTCGCTGCGATCTGTCCTGCCTTTCTTGGATTTCCGTCGGGATCAACGGCTCGCTGAACCAGGAATGACGATACCGGAGTGTAGTTGCGTGCCCTGCCAGCTTCTTGTTCCTCTTCATCTTTCTTCCTCTGCGCCTCTTGGGATTCAACTGCGGCAGCCTCAATGGACTGGGCCATTTTCGAAAAAGCTTCCCATACCAATGGACAAGCACGGAAGGCTCGACTTGCATCATTGCCGGCCAGGGCCACGAAGGCATAGAGGCGTCGACGACCTCGAGCCTTGGGATCAGGAAGACGGAACACGTAGGCAATTGTGTAACCATTGGTCGAATCTCCGAAGCAGAAAGGGCCGTCAGACATTCCGGCAGGGAGCAACTCACGTGACAGTGTTCGGATAACGGACGCTCGAAGGGCAGAGAAGCGGTCTGGATCGTCAAGATCTCGCGACGTGAGATATGTTAGCAGGTGATCATGACAGGTGGAGAAAAGCGAGCCGCAAGAACGCAGCGAAGAAGCCCCATCTGAGCCTTCGCTGGAGTTGTGCGAACTGGAAAGCCTCGGTTCCTCGTTTGGCGCAGAATGGTCACCAGAGCCTAGACAGACAACCTCCCGCGATCGAAGTACAGGAGCGCCATTCTTGCTCTTGCCGTCTGCCTTCAAGCTACCGGGCGCACCGTCTGGAAGCTTTCTCGTGATATCCTCTGGAACCACCAAGCTGCAGCTAGCACATGTGTCTCCTTGCGCACCGCTGAATTTGAAGCGTTTGGCTTGATCAGTCAGTTTATCACTGGGCATGAATAGCTCATGCCGTTCTATAGTGGGGCTTTCGGGTGCCGAGTCGACGGTTGTGGACGCGCCAGAGAAGTTGGTCGGCAGGGAGATGCCAGCATCGGTTTTGTGCAAGCTAGGTGGCCGGGGGAGCTGACCCGACTGGCCAGATTCATGAATTTGCGTCGCGAGCGATGTAGACGATGATGACGGGTGTAACAGCGGAGGTGGAGACAGGCATTGTGCGCATTCAAGGGGTAGGACTTGGGTGCAGAGGACTGATTTCGGGCCATGCATTTCGCAGAAATGGGTCAGGGAGAGCTGCGGAAGCGCCAAATGTCAGCGCAATGCCATAGCCGCGTTGAAGTAGATGACACCCTGCTGAGGGCTCTCGCAACTCCGACTCAAGTGACAAGATACGACTCACGATGAAATCCATCTTGCCAGATTATGATTATGGCCGAAGTTGCTCGAAAATTAGTTCAGCTAGGATAGCATGTGCAACATGCTGCGACATGATGTAGCATGGCGCAGGGCGATGCTCAAGGATACATATTAGAAGAAGAGATGCTCAGGGGTTGTTAAGTGTTTCCTGAGCGTCTCCCGATATATGGTCCAGTAATGCGTGACTAAAGGGGGCCGTTTGGTGCTGGTGGTATGCAGAGCGGGATGCGAAAGAAAGGATGGTGAGTAAGTAAAGTTTGCGATAGCCCTCACCGCCCTGACGATATTGTGACGATCAATCGGGGTTGGCTGCCGCAGTTTCTCCTTGGTCGTGCACAAGAAATAATTCAAAAGAAGGTGAAGCAGGCTCAGCAAGCCTCATTCCTCGGATATGAAGTGAGTGGCTGAAGGGTAGAAGCGGGTGGCCCGGTGGTGGTAGGAGTAGTACGGAGTAGGAGTGGTGGGAATGAAGAGTTGCTGCTTGCATAACAAATAATGGAGCGAATTCTGGAGCGAACTCGCCCGACGAAGATTGGTTGAGAGGCTTGATAGGCTTGACGAGCCAGGCGAGGCGGGACTAGATTTCCCTCAGCCGCACCATGTGGCATCCTCAATAATAAATTAATAATGCCGTGGACATGGCCCGTCCCCGCCGACAACAGGATTGGCTGCTTTCCATGCCCGACAGCGCGAGGTAGAGTGGTTGACATACTAACAATTGACAGCTGTGCGTGTCACTGGTGTATTCTCGAACGGGACTGCTTGCTGTCTGTCTAGGAGGGGATAAGGGGCTGCCTGCAGAGCTGGAGGGTGGCATGATGCAGGGGCTGCATCCATTATGTGGAATATCAAGTCGTCTCCATCTTTGTACAGGAGAGCGATAAGACGGAGAGGGAGGATGGTTGGATATCACACTGAGGGGAGCTGTATAGGAAGACAGAAGGTATTCTGGTTGCTATCATGACTGTTCCATCTGCCCTATCAGCAAGGCAGCCGCCCTTCCTAATCCCACAACGGGGTGATAGATGGCTGCCACGTGTTGCCTCGGGTGTCAGAGCAATCAAATCATCCACCACAGGCCGGCTCGCTGTATGCGCACGTCTCCGCCACGTCATGATATTGCCCTACCATTCTAGCCCTACCACCCCGCTAGCTTCCTTAACCTAATCTTGCAGCATCTTGTGCTCTTTGTGGGGTACTTACTCATCAAACTTTGTGCTTGCCAGCCTTCTCAAGCTCGTCGAAGAACCCTTCCCGTCCAGGTTCAGCTAGCGCCTCTGTGCTTGCAGGTAAACTCTCAGCACATTCACCCTCTCCACCAATAGTTGTCTCTCTTCTCCGAGATTGCAGTCGATAAGGTCGCTTTTCGCAAGCCTGGATGCTCTCCAAGTTCGCCCATAGACCCTGCTGCTGCGCTAGAACGAGAGCAATCTTGTAGCCTTTCTCTGCTTGTGATGTGATATGTGCTGCTGAGACAGGAGATTTGATGCGTAGCTGTCTGTGCTCTGAAATAGGCGCCGTGACGTAACCAAGACCTATGCACTCTGTGGTCTCAGGATCCAATGGATTTGCAACCTTGTTCCCATAGACCAAATATGGTACCTGACCATTGGGAGTATGCGCCCCAGCCGCCAGTCCGTATAATGGAGAACCGTGCTTGATGACAACAATCGCCGCCACTGAGCCATCTACTGCGGTGACCAAATATTCAGGTTTGACGCTCTGGTCAAGCATGACAATCATGGAAAGCTTGTATGATACACCTGCATTGGCAGGCAAGCCATCTCGAATTGTTGTGAGCGGAATTTGATCAAACAAGACGCGCCCATTGACGACCCCCAAAGCGTGCAGATAAGCCTGCAATTGCATTTCTCGGAAATCTTTTCCGGATTTGAGTGGAGTTCTGTTTGCTTCTGCCAGTAGTGGAGTGAGAGCTTTGTGTTCACCTCCAGCATCTGACTCCATAAGTTCTTGCAATGTTGCATTGCGAGTGTCACCAATGTAGATAATATCTGTCAGAACTATTTCTCGTACGGTAGAGAGAAGGACGTGCTTGCCAGCTCCCGTATTCCAGCCACAGGTGTTGATAATCAATGGGAAGTTTGGGTAGCCGCGATACAGGCGCAACAAATCCGACACGCAGTCCTGGTAATGGGATGGAGACTCTCGTGGCGTATAGGCTCCAAGGTAATGCATTCGTAACATGATGTTTTCAGTGGAGTCAGGGATGACCAAGTTGGTAAAGGACGGACCTAACAACGGTACGTGCACATGCGCAAGGTAGATGATGCCTGGAGCCGAAAGCTCGGGCTGTCCAGGGTCGATATCAAGAAAAAGAACGCCGTCTGGAAAGGCTTTCGTTGGTACCGTGCTCCCGGGGATACTCATAGTCAATAATGTGTTGATGAAAACACGGCACAGAGTCGACTTGCCAGTCCCCTTGGCTCCAGTGACAAGGACTCTTGGAATCGTGTTGCGTCCACCACGGAGAATTTGACGAATGGGGGGGAGCCAGTGCTCAAGCGTGAGACCTCTGAGCTCTTTCGACACATCTTTAATGTTCTTGGAATGGTAGCCTAGCTATCGAGGAGCATCAGCAGCGCGCATTGATGATCATTGTCACAGAAGCTTACCACATGGAAGGACATCATTGTCCCAAGAAAGGTAGGTTCCCATATAGCGGAAAAGTGGCGTGCAACATCTCCAAGGTAGCGAATCCCATTATCATCCGTGGAGATCACCACTTCTGCCAGAGCACTAATCGCAGTGATGGATGGAATTGAATGCATAACAGGGACGGAGACATGATGGAGGGTGGCTGATGCTTGTAGAGAAGCGCCCAGCAGGGACACTTCGCCATGTTTCACCCACAAGGAGTAAAGGCCCACCACCACCACATTCTGAGAACATCAGCATACTACAATGACACCAATACTGAATGATAATACCTCGCCCTTTTCGAGGCGCACGCTCACACTGTCACTGCCGAGCTCGACGACAGACTTGGGGGCGATGGGGAGGGTGCCTGAATTGTCAGACACAGCCAAGAAAGAATTCCCATTGTACCCGAGAACATCTTCACTGCTACCCAAAGAAGATGCGGACGGGGATTCTGGGGCATAAATCTTACCACGGACAGTGGCGAAGGCACTTCTTCCTCCTGTGATTTGTAGTCAGCACAATATCTAGGAAGGCGACCGCTGGATAGAGAAATGCTTACCATCTGTCCCCATGGAGGTGGAGAGGGCGGGTTCTTGTTCCATCTTTTTTTGTCCTGTTAGCAAAAACAAGCTCATGGTCCGTGCGTCAGGTGGGAGATAAGTGATATAGTTGCCGGCGCTAGTGACTTACCGCAACAAAAATTACTCTGAAACGGTTTTGCTGCTAGTCTCCAAATTCACAATTTGATATGCAGAGGATGGTGGTAACGTGAGTGTTGATTTCTGAAGTGCATCAAAACAAACCATCTACAAACAGAGCGGGAATCTGTGCCAAGCTTTCGTGAGCACCAGAACATACCATCTTTACACCACATTATGCCAAGGAAGAAAGACTCAGGGAAGCCTTTGGTACTAAGCGAGGAATACGTGATTGATAGCGACAGCGATGGTCTAGCACAGCCTGAATCGGTCAATTCTAAGAATTCTAGCAATGAGATTGGCAGCAAGCCTTCCCAAAAGAAGCAGAAGAGCCAGGGCACTCCCTCCAGCAAATCTACTGTCCCAGCACAAAGATCTGGAAGCGAGAGTCCTGCGAACGACGGGAAGAACGGTGTTGAGACATCTTCATCATCATCGAAGGCGGGGTCAATTGAGACAGAGTCCGATAGAGAAGGCGCTGCCCCAGCAAAGCAAAAGCTTCAGAAGAAGAGAGCGGCATCTCTGTAGGACATTTGCCTAAAGATGTGGTACAAGGGGCTGACAGATTGAATAGGCCCAACCAGACCCCTGTAGCAATCCCTGCAAAGCTCTTTCGACCTCCTAATGGCTTTGAGGAGCTACCGCCTAATGCATTGAATTCGACTACCGAGGGATTTGAAGCAGTGTCTGGAGTTCTGACTGGCAAGCAGATCTGGCATATCACAGCGCCAACATCGATACCGTTGAACTCAATCGAAGACTTTGATGTGGACGTGGTGAGAAGTGGACGTCCAATCCTCACGTACGACAGCAGGCAGTATGGTCTTGCATTTGGCGATAAGGACTCTCAGCACTTACTTCTTCCTGGAAAGGTTGGCGGCAGCAGCTACAAACGCTCAAGAGTGCATGTTTCCAAGTCCTATCATCTTCGAGAGATTCCAAATCAATCCCAGTCCACATCTTCTAAAGCCGTACAATCGACCGAAGATAGCGTCTTTTTTGCAAAGGAACAGCCCTTAGCAAGACCCCCTCGCGAACAACCAAAAATGCTCAGAATGCGGTACAAACCCTTTGGTACAGATGATAGCCCGTCTACTTCCACGAGCATCCGCGAGAATTTTGGTGTAAAAGAAGGCAGTTCAAACCCTACGTTACAACCTTCGTCCTCACTGCTGGAAAGCACATCGAAGCGAAAGAAGAAGCACAAACGACTTCATCCAAGAGAAGAAGATGGAATCATTGATGATCGCATGCAGGTAGACGAGTCTCCTGCTGAAAGTAGCGTAGTGCAAGAAACACCTTCAAAGGCTGAAGTCCTAGCAAGAAAAAGGCTTAGAGACACGAACGATGTCAGCCACCATCGGGCGACACCGAAGGAGGAGAAAAGGAAAAAGAAAAGAGCTCATGAGGAACCGTCGCCATAACGTGGTTTTGGCGTCCGCATTGTATCACCAAACCCTTTTCGCTTGCTCTATGCTCTGCCAGAAATGAGGTACTCATAATGCGGTAGTCAAGGTCAGACCTGCTCAGACTTGCTGAAAATCACCGTATTACAGTATCCAACATGGCATTCGTACTACGGTATGAGACATAAGGAATGTAAGCGTGAAAGTACTAGTAGTAGCAGCTACGTAGTAGCTTTACTACATGATCTTGGTAATGTCTCAGATGTACTCCGTACGTAGTACAGAAAGCATGGCTAGCGGAATTGGATGAGGATTGGCTGATTGTTCATCAAAAACAAGCTAATACTATCGGGGCCGCGTGGCTTTTCGGTAAGCTTCCGTAAAATACAAAAAATACTAGCTCGGAGCTAACATTCTTTATCCCGTTATCGATTAATATGGAAGTCCCCTGCCAAGACGCTCCCCTGAATATACGTACTAGGTTCTTATCGGGGCTCAGCCTGCGCTTCTCACTCCGGTCTGTGGCAAGTTTAGGCGCCCGGCAGCTAGGAAAACCGCGGGGCCCCTCAGAGATTTTGACTGCGCAACTTGTGGCATTTTCTGCTCACTCATTATACTCAGTCAAGAGTTTTTGTACTTTGAAAATATCACTGTTCGAAAGATGGGTTCCATGGCAATGCCTGCATATGCTCTTCCCAAGTCTCACCAGGACGTACGTCACCGTGATCGACTAATTTGTGCTTCCCACCTTACTAATTGACCTGCCAGCTCATGGAGAAGTCCTTGGTGGAGACCGACTCCGAGGTGGCAGAGATAATGGTATTGGCCCTGTTAGATCTAGCCTACTGGATCAGTAATTGATGACATGGACTAGAAAAGGGAAATTCAACGCCAGCGCGAGTCGATCGTCCTTATCGCCTCTGAGAACTTTACCTCCCGTGCTGTGTTCGACGCCCTTGGCTCTCCTATGTCCAACAAGTATTCAGAAGGCTACCCTGGCGCCCGATACTATGGAGGCAATCAGCACATTGACACCATTGAGTTGACATGTCAAGCTCGTGCGCTCAAAGCATTTAGCCTGGATTCGGAGCAGTGGGGTGTCAATGTGCAGTGTCTCAGTGGCAGCCCTGCCAATCTGCAGGTCTATCAGGCCTTGATGCGACCACATGAGCGACTGATGGGCTTGGATCTACCTCATGGGGGGCATTTGAGTCACGGATATCAAACACCTCAGAAGAAGCATGGTTACCTGAAGCCTGCCGACGATGGACTATAGCTGACTAGACGAGTAGGATCTCTGCTGTCTCAACCTACTTCGAAACATTCCCCTATCGCGTCAACCTTGAGACGGGCATAATCGATTATGATCAGCTTGAACAAAATGCTTTGATGTACCGCCCCAAATGCTTAGTTGCCGGCACCTCCGCCTATTGTCGCCTGATCGACTATGCTCGCATGCGTAAGATCGCTGACCTGGTTGGCGCATATCTGATCGTGGACATGGCTCACATCTCTGGTCTCATCGCTGCTGGTGTCATTCCATCTCCATTCGAGCATGCCGATGTGGTCACAACAACCACGCATAAGAGCTTGCGTGGTCCTCGAGGTGCCATGATCTTTTTTAGAAAGGGTGTGCGGTCGACAGACGCGAAGACCGGAAAGCAGCTCATGTATGATCTTGAAGGTCCCATCAACTTCTCTGTCTTTCCCGGCCACCAAGGCGGCCCTCATAACCACACCATCACAGCTCTTGCCGTTGCCTTGAAACAAGCCACCACACCAGAATTCAAGCAATACCAGCAACAAGTCATCGACAATGCCAAAGCTCTTGAGCATGAGCTGAAAAGGCTTGGTCACAAGCTCGTCGCCGACGGAACAGATAGCCACATGGTTCTTCTTGACCTTCGCAACAAGTCTCTCGATGGCGCACGCGTAGAAGCAGTTCTTGAACAGGTCAATATTGCCTGCAACAAGAACAGCATTCCAGGCGACAAGTCCGCTTTAACACCTTGCGGAATTCGAATTGGTGCACCGGCCATGACGACCCGCGGTTTCGGAGTGAAGGACTTCGAGAGGGTGGCATATTATATCGATCAATGTATCAGCCTGTGCAAGCAGGTTCAGGGTTCGTTGCCAAAGGAGGCGAACAAGCTGAAGGATTTCAAAGCGAAGGTCGCCGATGACAGTGTGCCGGAGATCTTAAGCTTGAGAAAGGAGATTGCCGAGTGGGCTGGCTCCTTCCCATTGCCCGTTTAGACGTTCTCGTCTGAACAGGGGGTCTGTTATGGTTTTGGCGTTCTTTGGGCTGGGCCTGGTGGAGGAAGCATTCAACTCATGGGAAATTGGCGTCTCCATCTTCAACGATGTGGAGGACGCTTCAGCGTCGATAGCCATTCAATGAAGGCTCTGAAATTTTTGCTCAAGTAGTCCACTGTGCTCGCAATGTCTGTTCTCTACCTGTGCTGTCCGCTTACTCCATGCCCTCCATTAGCCCAGCCTCTCCCTTCACATCTCCTTCCCGTTTCCCTTCACTAGCCCTCCTTCCCAACTCCCCCAGCACGCTCCTCAACCTTCCAATCCTTTTCTGCAATTCCTGTATTTCATCCTCCTGCTCCTCGATCGACCGCTCCACATCCGGCAACGTCGACACTGCGGCTTTGGCTTTTTGGATCTTGAGCTTGATTGGTACAGCGGCTTGAGGTAGGTCTTTGGGATCGAGGGGATCGGTGGTTGAGGGGTGAGGTGTGGATGTGGATGTGGTGGTCTGCGTGACGAGAGAAGCGTGGGGAAGACGGGTTACTAGATCGTAGATTTGAGGGAGGATATCGAAGGTTTGCGGGGGTGGAAAGGGGACGGTAGAGGTGGAGGGTGTTGAGGGCGTGAGTGCGGGTTTCGGGGTTGTTGGCATGTTCGGCTGAGCTGTGCTGGATTTTGGGATGGGTTAATGTAACATGTAGAGTAAAGTGTATCTGGATACCAGTTTCATGTAACCGTTCGGTAGAGGCTACCTAATTCAATTAGAACTGCGTGTCCGCTCTGCGCGAATGATGCCTGCCCATTGGCGTTTTATGACGTCGGGGGTCCCTTCCCGTATCTTTTACTGTAGCTTGCCCCTCCAACCCCGCCTAGCTTGCATTGGATAAAGTGATGAACAGGGCTCAATATTTTCACTCTACACGAAACACACTCGGTCTTCTTTATTTTCCAGCTTTCTTTCCTCGTTATGCTTTTGTTTTCTCGCCTCTAGACGAAGACTTTTATAGACTACCTAGAAGCTCCGGTGTTGTCCTCAACGGTCCCGGTACAAAATGGTTAAAGTCGACCAGAAAGCTGTTCTAGGTACGCACACTTCCATGACATTGTGATAACAGCTGCTGACGTCTTCACAGTTGTCATAGACGGCTGGGGCATTCCCAGCGAGACTTCCCCCAAGAATGGCGACGCCATCGCTGCCGCCGAGACACCTATCATGGACTCCTTCGCTGCCGAAGGCTCTAAAACCGCACAAGGCTACACCGAGCTCGAAGCTTCTTCCCTTGCCGTCGGGCTACCTGAAGGTCTGATGGGCAATTCTGAAGTCGGACATCTAAATCTTGGTGCTGGCCGCGTTGTCTGGCAAGATGTGGTACGGATTGACCAGACACTCAAGAAGGGAGAATTGAACAAGATCAAGACTATCCAAGAGAGTTTTAACAGAGCGAAGAACGGCAGTGGCAGGCTACATCTACTCGGTTTGATCAGTGATGGCGGTGTGCATAGCCATATCAACCACTTGTTTGGCCTTCTTCAGGTGGCCAAAGAGGTCGGTGTGCCAAAGGTCATCATTCACTTCTTTGGCGATGGCAGGGATACTGACCCCAAGAGCGGCGCCGGCTACATGCAGCAGCTTCTCGACAAGTGCAAAGAGATGGGTATTGGAGAGATTGGGACGGTGGTGGGCAGGTACTACATCATGGATCGGGACAAGAGATGGGACCGTGTTGAGATTGGCATGAAAGGCGTCGTCTTGGGTGAAGGCGAAGAGTCAAGCGATCCGGTCAAGACTATCAAAGAAAGATATGCCAAAAACGAGAACGACGAGTTCTTGAAACCGATCATTGTTGGTGGAAAGGAGAACCGGGTTCAGGATGATGACACACTCTTCTTCTTCAACTACCGCTCGGATCGAGTTCGAGAAGTCACCCAGCTGCTTGGAGACATCGATCGCTCGCCGAAACCAGGTTTCCCATATCCGAAAAACATTCACATCACCACGATGACCCAGTACAAGACGGATTACCCCTTTCCCATCGCTTTCCCGCCTCAACGAATGGATGATGTGCTCGCAGAATGGCTGGGAAAGCAGGATATCAAGCAATGCCATGTTGCTGAAACCGAGAAATATGCGCACGTCACCTTCTTCTTCAACGGTGGGGTCGAGAAGCAATTTAAAGGCGAGGACAGAGAATTGATCCCCTCTCCTAAAGTTGCGACCTATGACCTTGACCCGAAGATGAGCGCTGCAGGCGTCGCCGATAGACTTTGCGAAAGGATTGGCGATGGCAAGTACGGGTTTTTGATGAACAACTTCGCTCCACCGGATATGGTCGGTCACACTGGCGTCTATGAGGCTGCTATCAAGGGTTGCGAGGCCACCGACAAGGCCATTGGCCAAGTGTATGAGAAATGCAAGAAGGAAGGATATGTCCTCTTTGTGACGGCTGATCACGGGTACGTGTATCCCACAGAGTCATGGACAATACAAATTCTAACTTTGATCTAGAAACGCCGAAGAAATGTTGAATGAACAGGGGACCCCCAAGACCTCACATACCACGAATAAGGTGCCCTTCGTTATGGCTAACGCGCCGGAAGGTTGGAGTCTGAAGAAGGAAGACGGCGTTCTGGGAGATGTGGCGCCCACAGTGCTTGCTGTGATGGGCGTGGAGCAGCCAGAGGATATGACTGGGACAAGTTTGTTGATCAAATAGAGACACAGCGGTAACTCATAATACTCATTTGATGCAATTGAGGAGGCCCCCCGGGTGAGATAAGTGCTTAAGTCAACACTCATGTGATGCAGTTGAGGAGGCCCCCGGGGTGAAATAAGTGCTAACGCCAAAATTCGTGTGATGCAATTGAGGAGGCCCCCGAGGTGGTATAAGTGCTAACGCTAAGACTCTTGACCAACTTTCCAATTGAATTCTGGAGACATCAGAATGACAGGTAGGACTTGCCGCATCACAATTTCAGAGGACCCTTGTCGTCTAGGCCAAAAAGACAGAGTGGTAGGGCATGACCGCACCACGGAGCACAACCACTTACTACGTATACGCTAACAGTAACTGGGAAGCGTAACAGGTACTGGACGATATAGCTAAAACAGAATGGGCGAAGCGGTATGGATAAAGATGATTTCTGTGGGTGAGCATAAGAAGAAACTTCTGGAATAGGATATGGATATGTATCAGAACTAGTCATTCCTAGCACCCTGCTAACTGTCAGGGGGGGATACATCAATTAAGTGTGGTACGAAACCCACAAGCCCTATCCTTTTGGCGGAGTGGTTGATGTGTCCCTTTTCTCTAACAATACCTCTGCTTCATATCCACCTTTCTGACGTAAATTTTGACATTTTTCTCATTGGTGGCTGAAACTCAGTAGCGCAAGTGTCTAAATTAGTCTCAACGAATGACAGACATCTATTGCAACCTTAAACCCATTAAAGATATTTGCTAGGTCATCTTTGGCTTAATGATTCAGATTTGTTTTTCTACTGCGACATTGATTGGGCATAATCTGGTGGGCCGCGCGCTTATCTGCCAATTATAAGCTCTTATCCGTCATCGCGTTTGTAACAACCAATTAGAAAAATGTCAAAATTTACGTCAGAAAGGTGGATAGAGTCATGCATCAAAAGTAATCAATATACTACGCTAATAAGATGAGTAAAGCTAGCCTTTCTTGTACTAGGACATAGTTAGTTGTTGGTAGGGACGGAGGGATGGTGAGAGGTGGCGGATGGCTAAAGCTTAACTGACACAGGCCTGTGAGCTACGTCAAATAGCCTCTAGGGGTCTCGAAGGAAAGGGGGTCATAGCAACAGCTCCAGGCTCCACCCTTACTACGGTGGGAGGCAAGTATTATTAGCTTTAAGCTTGAAATTTTGTTTTTAATACAGCCTTGACGGATTTACACTTTAATGGAACGACGTTAGTCTGTATGGTTCCCAGAACAGAGCTAATCATCATGATAAATAAGGGGCTGAGACTTATTATGCCTCCGGATGACGCCGGACCTTGTATTGTCACGCTAACTCTACTTATGCCTCTTCCCGTAGTACTACGGTATCAGGCGGAATTTTTGTCCCCCCCCCTGGTGAAAAGTTTAGTATCCGTACAAAACGTACTATGTAGAATTAAGTATAAACGTCCGCCATATAGCCTAAAAGGACTAATCTCTAAAATCAAGTTTCTACATTCCATTAGCACTTGTAACTGCTTGACATTTGTCTGCATCCACTGAAGGAGCTTCTTAAGATAGTCAGAAGATACAGCATCTTATGAAGCAATTATCAGCCGCCCTCTTATCATCAAGCTCATTGGTATTTATACAGAATTGGTAGAATGCGTAGGGAATAGAATGAACAGAATTTGCAGGATGAGCAAAATTCGTGCGAAATAGCGACAGGGATGCTGACAGGGCGTGAGTGTGTAAAAAACACGTTTGTAAGATATTTTGACTGGGGGGGGTTCCAAAAATTCGGCCTGTAACCGTAGTAAGCACATTTTTTATGTGACGCTAATGCTTGAGTGTGCTAGTGGCGCTCTATCTTTATCGTATATTGATGACTTTTAATACATGACTCCGTACTCCGTACCGTAGTAAGATAGAATATTTGCGATGTCCTACTAGCGTGCTAGTGATAAGTCATTCCAAGCGCGTTTAAAGACTAGACCTCTGCGCCCTGAGCCAACATCCATTTGTTTGGGATGGGAACCCCTCGAAGCAGCCATTTACCTCTTGTAACGTTACAAACTCTCCTGCTTACATCTTATCTCATATCATTTGCATATAGAGAAATCCACATCTACTCTTCTCAGTCCCAGGTCAAGACTCGATATCCTTCTCATCTACAGTCAACACAATGCTCAAGCCACGTCGCCTTCTGGATAGAGAGATCACTTGTTCTAGAGCCCAAAAGAACGAGAAAAATATACTTCACCAGTTAACTTATTCGGAGAAGAGACTCGAATTTTACAATTATCTATTGCAAAATCGCAGCTCCATACGAGCAGTTGTCGCGCATCATCTTGGACTGAATTCGACGAGATAATTCGGATCGCCGATTCCGAGGCCTGGTCACATGGAAGCTTTAACCTTTGCACTCCAATTACGATTAAGAACTCGAATAATGATATTCTCAAACGCGTCATGATCAGATTTCCGCTGCCATACCAAGTCGGCGAGGCTTTTCGTCCAGGCAATGCGGACGAGAAGCTTCGATGTGAAGCTGGGGCTTATGTATGGCTTCAGGAAAACTGTCCAGCTCTTCGCATCCCATTTCTCTACGGGTTCGGGCTATCCACGGGTCAAAGAGTACATGATGAGAGTGTTCTTAGCTGGTCATTTTGGCTAACGTGGTCTAGTTTACCGCTCTCGAAAACCTTCCTCTTGCCAGCCGCTGCTTAGGATATCTCCTACGTCGACTTCCAAAATGGCTTGGATACTCGTGGTTATCTCGATACGTCCGCCACCAAGGTCCTGACGAGGTCCTAGGAGGACTGAGAACCGGTTACCTTCTACTTGAGTACATTGAAGAATCAGAAGGAAAAATGCTTTCATGCACATGGAACGAGAAACGTCATCAGACGGAGCTTCGCGCCAATTTATTCCGAGACCTATCTCGTATATTGTTGACGGTCTCTCGCATTAATCTCCCAGTAATTTGATCTTCAGGATTGACGACGACGGGTCCTTAACCCTGCAGAACAGGCCCCTCTCACTCGAGATTCAAGATTTGGAGAACGAGGAGATCCCCGTAGACATGCCACGGGATTTTACTTATTCCACGGTTGACTCTTACGTTGCTGATATCCTCGCTTTCCATGATGGTCGCTTACGACATCAGCCCAATGCGATCATGGACGATGAGGACGGCTTATACCAGATGGCGGCCTTGGCAATCATGAAATCACTTTCTTCTCAATTCTTCCGACTTGACCTACGTCGGGGCCCGTTGGTGTTCTGTCTCGCCGATCTCCATCAGAGCAATATCTTTGTTGACGATAATTGGAACATTAAATGCCTGGTTGACCTGGAGTGGGCCTGTTCTCGTCCCATCGAGATGGTACATCCTCCTTACTGGTTGACAAGCCAATCTGTGGATGATATCAATCTTGATCAGTACACAGAGCTCCATAAAGAATTCATGGATGCTTTTCAAGAAGAAGAAAGGACTCTTGATTTGAAGGACAGCCCACCATAGCCATTTCGTCTGTTCTGAAGCGGGGTTGGGCGATGGGTACGTTCTGGTACTCTTTCGCTTTAGAAAGCCCCACAGGGCTCTTTGCACTGTTCTACGATCACATTCAGCCCAGATTCGCAAAGGGACACTCAAATGACCCTGATTTTTTTCGAATCAATACGGGGTATTGGACTGTCAAATCTTCGAAGTTCCTGGAGGCAAAGATCAACGACAAAGAGAACTATGACATGCAGTTATATGAAGCATTTAGAGCTTCATAAATTTGCGATCAGCAGGCAAGCTCCGTTAACTTCGCATCACTGTCTCCACGAGAGCAGTAAAACCAGTCCACTCAAAAGGCAAGCTATGAGAAAAGAAGAGGAGCCTGACTGGTGCGCCGTGCGGTCTGTCGCGTCTGTTCGCCCACGAGACATAAAGCAAGATCCAATGGGCTCACCTACACATGCTTTCATGCCCTTCTAGTGCACGCCCTCATTTGCACCTCGAACAAGTGCGTCCTTCTGGCAGCGTGTCGGTACAATGGACGCGTATGGATCAATGTCCTTCCAGGGCGCCTGAACAGCATTTGGACGACTTTAAAACTGGTAACCAGAGAGGGTATCACAGCACCCAAGAATAGTGTCTGTCTTCAACTACTACCACGGTGATATTAGAAAGTTATTATTGTATGTTTGAATAGGACTAATGTGAAACTATTTAGTAAACGTAAATAAATCTAATATCTTAATTACCAAAAAGGATATTTTAGATTTTTTTCTTTGATATGCTAAATTGTGACAATATTACTCCCAACAAGGAGAGCAGCACATTCAGTGACAGAGGGAATAGTGATGAGTATCACTGGTAACTAAGACTCTTCATCATTGCAAACATCGTTATGGAAGTATCCAACAGAACTTCGCAGGAAGATGATTCTAACGGTTTCTTCCTCATGCTTGGGATATTCAGTTCAGGGTATCCATCAAATGAAATGAACCAAATTTAGCGCCGATTTGGTTTATTTGATTCATTTGTCAAAAATCTTAGTACGCAATAATTTAGGATAATTGTCAAGAATTTCCATCTCGCAAAAGGAGTCCGCCAAGACCTTTTATTTTTCCAACAAAAATATGCCAAAATATGCTAGAACATACAACTTTTCTGCTAAGACCCAATTTGATTAATTTGACAAACGTGATTTGATTTGATTGCCAAGCATTTGATTTAATTTGATTTGACTAATTTGATTTGACTGGAAACACTAAATCAGTTAACTACATATCTCAAGGACAATTGTGCACTTCTATCTGGTAGTCTTGACCCTTTCAACGATAAGATATCATGTAAAGTCCATATTAGAAAGTCGTTCACCTGATGACACTCTGACCAGCTATTATACTATGAACAGCAGTAATGGCAAGTATCAACTAAGTTGATAGGGAGTTCATGCCAAGGGTTCTACCGCTAACTTCCACGATGTACCGCTTGAATGTGACTGTTGAATTTACCGGTCCGAACGCAAGGGCTTCTCAGACGGAGGCCCTATGCCATACTTAGGCATAGTCGAGTAAATTCCCTTAATACCTTGGCGACCTTCTAACAACCCAGGGAACGAAAAGGTTCGATGGGTCGTACTGAGAGTCCTGATGCTGACTGAAGACAATTAGCGGAACTCTGGGCAGGTCGAGTGAAATAGAATAGAACGAAACGCGCCAGGAATTGAGATCATGCAGCCTCGTATTCTTAGACGAAGAGGGATGAGCGTTCTCTCAAGCCTTCCGCTAGCTGCATATATGTTCGAATTTCGTTTCTTAAGAAGAAAAAAGTATTGCTTCTTAATCCTCTCTCTCGGGGTGGAAGCGATATGCTTGGGACTCTCTGGCTGTTGCATATTATGTGGCCACAGTGCTGAGTCTCTGCGACAGATTGCTGAAGATGATGAATGGCAATGCTGATTCGTCTCTTCAACAACATCGATTCCATGTTTGCGGTCCTGTCTTGCTTGCGAGTCTTTTTCGTGCACTGTTCGTCCCAATAATGCTGGGTGTCCCGCTACGCCGTAGCAACGCTCCATCTTTTTCAACCTTAGTCTTCGAGACTTGGAGGTAGAGTACTGCCGGCATAATTTCCATTGTCCAGATTGGGAAGGCAAGTGCCCGCAAATGTTAACGGCCAAAGGCTGACTGGCTTCAAGCTCCTTTCCCAGCACCACTCTGCTGTTCCATCTGAACCTTCTGCTGCAATGCAGCCAGTTCACCCCTCATCTTCTCGCCCTTCTCCTGCAGCTCCTTAATCGTAGCTTCAACCCTCTTGATCTCCTTCCCGATGAACTCCAGCCTGCCATCCACCGTCCGCTTAGCATCGTCGCGATCTTGTTTCAGCAGCACTGGGCCAACGAGCTTGTAGATATTTGAGTCATTAGATAGAGTCTTGAATTCTTTCTGCACGGCGCGATTCTCTTCCTGTTGTGACTCGAGCTTTTGGCGGGCTGCTATGGTGGTTTGGAGATCTGTAAGGGGGCTCAGTAAGTGCCTTGCGATGCCTCGTGATCCGGATTATTCCCACCGTCTTGCAGTTGCTGATACTCGTTTGACAAGCTCTGCAGCTTCTGCTGGTTTTCTGCCATACTTTGATACCCATCAATCGAAGTTGAAGAGCAAATAAGAATTCCTTGCGCTCTCCAGAGTCCAGTTTCTGAAGGTCGGCGCTAGTCAACTGCAGTGTGGGGCAACCCTCCCTGCTCATCACCTTGCCCATGTCTTTGCTACGAAGTTTGTACCACAACAATAAATACAGGCGACACAGCAAAATTCCGATAGCGAGTCTCATATGCACATTGCTGGGCTACAAGGTTCATACCGTTTCAGCCCGATTTCTTACAAAGCCTCTTAACAGCCCTCCATCCTGGTCCTAGGCAAGAGTGTTTACCTCCTCGATTGCCCGGCGAAAGGGACAAGTACTTCAATCTCCGAGAACTCACCGGAGTGTCAGCCAGCCAGCTCACCGTCCTCGTCCTCCACTCCTTCGTCCTCCCCTCAGTCTGATCAAATGTCTAATACCGACTTTCTTGGACGGGCTATCGAGAGTGTCAAAAAAGCCATAGAGCTAGATAACGCTGGCACCTACGAGCAAGCTTATCAACAATACTACACAGCTCTAGAACTGTTCATGCTAGCGCTAAAATGGGAGAAGAACGCCAAATCGAAAGAAATGATACGCGCCAAAACAGGCGAATATATGGAGCGTGCTGAAAAGTTAAAACAACATATCCAAGCCAATGATCCAAATGCCAAGCGAAAACCAGCAGCCATGGGGGCAAACGGCAAGGCGAGTAATGGAGCAAGCAAGGCAGACGGAAACGGGGAAGAGGAAGATAGTGACCAGAAGAAGTTGAGGGGGCAATTGACTGGAGCGATCTTGACGGACAAGCCGAATATCAAGTGGGAAGATGTTGCCGGGTTGGATGGAGCAAAGGAAGCGCTGAAAGAGGCAGTGATATTACCTATTAAGTTTCCACATCTGTTTCAGGGCAAGCGGCAGCCGTGGAAGGGAATATTATTGTATGGCCCGCCTGGCACGGGAAAGAGTTACCTAGCCAAAGCTGTTGCTACAGAGGCCAACAGCACATTTTTCAGTGTCAGCAGCAGTGATTTGGTGAGTAAGTGGATGGGAGAATCTGAAAGGTACAAATAACCCTGGTCCCTACCCTGGTGCATAGGTGGCTTACCCGGCGTCCAGATTAGTGAAAGCACTCTTTAATATGGCACGAGAAAACAAGCCAGCCATCATCTTCATCGATGAAGTTGATGCCTTGTGTGGTCCTCGCGGAGAAGGCGAGTCAGAGGCATCACGACGGATCAAGACAGAATTATTGGTGCAGATGGATGGGGTCGGCAAAGACACTAAAGGAGTGCTTATTCTTGGAGCTACAAATATTCCATGGCAACTTGATGCAGCCATTCGAAGACGATTTCAGAGGAGAGTACACATCAGCTTGCCAGACACCCCGGCACGGATGCGCATGTTCGAGATCGCCGTCGGAGATACGAATTGCGAGCTCACCCAAAAGGACTACAAGGCGTTGGCAGAGTTGAGCGAAGGGTACAGTGGAAGCGATATCAGCATCGCAGTACAGGACGCCTTAATGCAGCCTGTGCGGAAGATTCAGATGGCCACCCATTACAAGAAGGTAATTAATTGTCCTCTCCATCCTCCAAAGCACGCGAAGATGACTCATCGATCTACAACAGGTAATGGTCGGAGACGAGGAGAAGCTCACACCCTGTTCACCAGGCGACAAAGGTGCGATGGAAATGACATGGGTCGACGTTGATCCAGACAAGCTACTCGAACCGCCATTGGTGTTGAAAGATTTTGTCAAGGCGGTCAAAGGCGCACGGCCGACCGTCAGCAGTCAAGATCTGAAGAGAAACGCGGAATGGACTGCGGAATTTGGCAGCGAAGGCAACTGAATCTCGAGCGTGCATCGACTCCTCCGGGGTTCTGCTTTACGATTATATGTATGATCAACAATGGTGTTCTGGAGTAGATCGAGCCACAAGAACAAGGACGGACTAGGTCTGCTTGCCAGATTTGAGCCTACAAGTAGTGATCCCACTACCGGCTAATCCTACAATGGAAATATCCAACAACTCCACCTGCTTCGCGTACTGCTCGTGGCATTCGCTACATATCATACAGAATTTTGTGATAAGCCCTGGCGGTTCATGTCTCTCCCACCGCCCGCAGATCGATGCATAGTTGTTTACCCTAATTGAAAGAGGTCAAGACGCATCATTATAAACTTCCCACCATACAAGGTGAAATGTTCGACAGATACAATCGGAACATGGGTATCGAGGCCTTGTCTGCCCAGTCATAGGAAGAAGCTTTGACCTTGCAAAGTATCGCTGTCATTCGGAAAAGTGAAGACGTGGTTGGATTGACATGCTAATTAACCGACTCAAAGTGTGATAGCTGCTTTGATAAGCAAATACCTAGAGCCGAGCTAACACTACAACTAACTCAGGCTAGGGTGATGCCGCCCATCATCCGTATTTCCTCTATTAGCCATAAGTACTCGTAGCACAGCGCTAGTATACTTGCATCAAGATTGGCTCAAGCGAGACATCTAAGCCTTAATCAGTTAGGCGGTGCGGAGTACGGGTGTGGCAATCGACATGAACAACGGTCGGAGAAGCTTCTAGACATAAGCATCCATCCGGGCTATCCTCTCCTCTTCCTGTAACAATTCTCCTCCACACTCCAACTTCGCTAACAGACTGAAACGAAATCATGGGTGAATGTCCGGCTCACAGCTCTCTCAAGGAAGCCAATATTGGCGGTGGCGGCACCAGGAACCGCGACTGGTGGCCCAATGGGTTGAAGCTGAACATCCTGCGCCAGCACACTGCGGTCACTAACCCGATGAACAAAGACTTTGATTATGCGGCGGCCTTTCAGAGCCTGGACTACAATGCGCTGAAGAAAGATCTGCATGCGCTGATGACGGATTCGCAAGAGTGGTGGCCCGCCGATTTTGGTCACTACGGCGGTCTATTCATCCGCATGGCCTGGCACAGCGCGGGCACCTACCGCGTCTTTGACGGCCGTGGTGGCGGAGGCCAGGGCCAGCAACGTTTTGCGCCGCTGAACAGCTGGCCCGACAACGTCAGCCTCGACAAGGCACGCCGCCTGGTATGGCCCATCAAACAGAAATACGGTGACAAGATATCCTGGGCGGATCTGTTGCTGCTCACTGGCAACGTGGCACTTGAATCCATGGGCTTCAAAACCTTTGGCTTTGCTGGTGGCCGCGCCGATACCTGGGAGGCTGACGAGTCTGTGTACTGGGGGGGCGAGACGACATGGCTGGGCAATGACGTCCGCTATTCGGGAGGCAAAGAAGGTGTGGCGGGCCATGGCGTAGTGGATTCGGATGAACACAAGAAAAGCCATAGCGACATCCACTCGCGCGACCTAGAAAAGCCGCTGGCAGCCGCCCACATGGGCTTAATCTACGTGAATCCTGAAGGCCCCGATGGCAAGCCCGATCCTGTCGCTTCGGCCAGAGACATCCGCACCACCTTTGGACGCATGGCGATGAATGATGAGGAGACGGTCGCCCTGATTGCCGGTGGTCATGCTTTCGGTAAGACGCACGGCGCAGCTTCTTCTGATCACGTAGGCAACGAACCAGAGGCGGCCGCCATCGAGCAACAGGGCTTTGGCTGGAGCAACAGCTACGGTTCCGGAAAGGGTCCCGATACCATTACCAGCGGCCTGGAAGTAATCTGGTCTAAAACTCCAACAAAGTGGAGCAACAGCTATCTCGAGTATATTTTCAAGTATGAATGGGAGTTGACCAAGAGTCCGGGTGGTGCAAATCAGTGGGTGGCGAAGAATGCTGAGGCCTTCATCCCCGATGCCTACGATGCGAACAAAAGGCACCCGCCAAGAATGCTGACGACCGATCTTGCGCTGCGCTTCGACCCAGAGTATGAGAAGATCTCGCGTCGCTTCCTCGAGAATCCGGATCAGTTTGCTGACGCGTTCGCCCGTGCATGGTTCAAGCTATTGCATCGCGACATGGGGCCGCGAGCTCGCTGGCTCGGCCCAGAATTGCCGGCCGAAGAGCTGATCTGGGAAGATCCGATTCCAGCTGTAAATCATCCGCTGATCGATGACGAGGATATTGCTGCCCTGAAGAAAGAGATTCTCGCATCCGGTGTGGAGGCTACCAAGCTCGTGTCTACGGCCTGGGCATCGGCTTCCACTTTCCGGGGCAGTGATAAGCGCGGCGGCGCCAATGGTGCCCGCATCCGCCTTGTTCCCCAGAAAAATTGGGAAGTGAACAACCCATCACAGCTGAGTGAAGTGCTGAGCGCATTAGAAGGCGTGCAGAAAAACTTCAACGAGTCCCAAACTGGCGGAAAGAAGGTGTCGCTGGCCGACCTCATCGTGCTGGCAGGATGCGCCGCCGTGGAGAAGGCTGCAGGTATTCCCGTTCCCTTCACGCCCGGCCGCATGGATGCCTCGCAAGACCAAACCGACGAGCAGTCTTTCGAACATCTGGAGCCAGTGGCTGACGGATTCCGCAACTATGGCAAATCGACATCCCGGGTGCGCACCGAACAATTCCTTGTCGATAGGGCGCATCTGCTGACACTTTCCGCTCCGGAAATGACGGTGCTGGTGGGCGGCCTGCGTGCCCTGAATGCCAACTATGATGGATCCGCTCATGGCGTGCTCACTAAGCGTCCGGGCCAGCTGACCACTGACTTCTTCGTCAACCTGCTAGACACGGGCACGGCTTGGAAGGCAAGCGGCACCGACGATGAAGTCTACGAGGGTGTCGATCATAAGACTGGCGAGAAAAAATGGACCGCCACCCGCGTCGATCTAGTGTTTGGCTCTCATGCCGAGTTGCGCGCCATCGCCGAGGTATATGGCAGCGCGGATGGACAGAAGAGGTTTGTGAAGGATTTTGTGGCTGCCTGGGACAAGGTGATGAACCTGGACCGATTTGATTTATCCTCCTCTGCCAAACCTGGTAAGGCTCGGCTTTGAGCCTACGTGGATCTATATCCGTTCCTATACTTTCCTCTAGCTAAAATTGATGATTACC
The DNA here is from genome assembly GCF_000464535.1 of Endocarpon pusillum Z07020. NCBI lineage: Eukaryota > Fungi > Ascomycota > Eurotiomycetes > Verrucariales > Verrucariaceae > Endocarpon > Endocarpon pusillum. Next base: position 97,062 of record NW_006916017.1, read on the forward strand.
AATGATCCGTAACTCGTGATTACCCAGTATTCTGTCCCCTGCTCTACTTGCCAGAACCGTAACCAGTTTCATAAGACCAACCAGAGACCCTCTTCACCTACAAGAATGTGTTAGAGCGAGTGCTATTCTTACCTTAACATGCTTACTAGCAAACTGGGACGATGACCTAATCCGGTAGGTGTCCTAATCTATCCTACGGTATTGTTCTCGAGTCTCATATCAAGACGAGGAGGTAATGTACCTTATGATCAGAAAGCCGCATCCACCCAAACAGCAGAAGCCAATCATGCTACATGCCCGGCGGGCTTTTCGCACAACTTCGACCCAGAACATCGAGGGGCCGACATGTTCTCCACCCACAGCAGCGTATTCCAGCTCGAACGATCGCAACCGAGGTAAATACATCCTCCTGACCCGCTTCCTCTGCGAATTTCCGCATCAAGTTTCCGCCATTTTTTTTTATCTCGGGCTTGTGTGAGTGGTACGGATCGCACGAATTCATTCAATGACTTCGCATCGCATGCACCTACCGTGGAAATTCAGGTAGCTACCGTTCAAAGTACTACCTGAGACCATCCATCCCTACTTCTATTTTGGATCACCCTTAGCGATCTTCCATGACCCGATTGCCAAACAAGGTACACAGAGTCCCGAGATATTCGACATGCGAAATCGAGAAGGGTTTCCCAGGGACACTGAGATGGAAAGCCAACTTACCATGATAGATCTACTTCCAACTCGTCCGAACCCAGAGACATGAATCTAGCCCATCTTCCGGTAACCATGATGTCTTGTTAGATCTGATATAATGAGACGTCAAGAGTTTTGAGGAGGACGAAAAGTGTTACGCGGAAGGCCGTGCAACAGGGTATGGGGGTGCTATAGAAGCAGGAGAGTCACGAAATAGCTGCGTATGAACTACTGTATGACTGTGTGGTAAGGCGATGGATCACTATCTAAGTGCTATAGAGGCGAGGATAGAGATATGACGCGCAGGGTGCCGAGCCTGCCCTAGCCCTCAGCCCTAATGCCCCTTTGGGCCTAGGGCAATCCGTGTCGTAACAAAAAGAATGACGACGGCGACCATCTTGATGAGCCGTAGAATACGCGAGATCTGGTTCAGAATTGTGGTGGATGAAGAAACGTGTATCAGACTGTCGACGTACTTTGACGTACTCTAACGTACTCTAACGTACTCTAACGTACGACTAGCGGTCGACAGTACTTGAATAATCTAAGACTAAAATTATATATAAATACCTAATTTCTATAAGAATGAAAGTCATTGTACATTGTACATTAATCATGTTCCTGCGATGCCATGCACTCTACAGAACTTCTTGTACTATGCATTGCGAAAGTGTTGCGAATCCTTAGCGTTATATCAAGAATTGCTAGCGCCGCATTGTCAAACAGAACACAGCTCTTAAGGGTCATCTATGAATTTGTATGATATAGATAGTATTAAAATGATATTGAGCTTCTCTTGATTCTAATAATATAAATAACTAGTGATATAGATCTTGATTAATAAAGCTGACTTTTTATATTTTAATTCTACTTCTTGAAGAAGAATCTTATATATTTAAAATCTGTTGAGAAGTGCATTCGGGACCCATTCGAGGGCTATGCATGGAGCATGCGCAGGCCGTACACAGGGCATGCGCAGGGCACGCCAAGGTCATGTGATATATCACATGACATCAATGCTAGCGCAGATATATAAGTATCTGCCCCTATTCTAGATAGAATCTATAATCTCTCTGGCCACGCCATGGCAACATACTGCTTCTGCCCTGTCTATTTCCAACAAAATCTATATTATTAAAATCAAGAGAAGCTTATCATTATTTTGATATAAGAATTGTACAACAAAGATCTATAAAAAATCCTTCAGAGCCGTTTCTGTTTAACGACGCGGCGCCAGCAACTCCAACACCCGCCAAGTTTTTCGCAAGACTTTCGCAATGCACAGTACCACTGTAGATTTCCGGAAAGGGAGCACAAATCTCCTAGTTCATTGCCAGTGATCTAGAGACAGGCGGCCCAGCCTTGCGGCGACATTGAAGAATAGAGCCTTGAACAGAGGCGGTGGAAGTCACCGTTGCCATCATTTTCAGTCTACGCAGCACCACATCTGCATCTCCACTGAAGCACAGAATACACGCACGCCTTGGTCAAGTAGATTTATTTCTTTAGCCCCGTACGCTCTCTGGCGCCCGACAACACCGGAAACGGTCCACCGAATTTGCTGAGGTTGGTGGCTGCGAAAGGCTGCGACCAATATTGGTTAGAGAGGGGAATTTTTAGACGGAGGATAAATATATGTAAGTATTAGCGTTCTTCCTTGGGTCACTTGGTCGTCAAGAGGTATCCTACTTGCGCTTATTGCGCTGGAGTGCTAACCGGTTACGTTACGTACCTCTGTAGTACAATGGGCACTCTTCCTGTGTATTCTTCGAGTTCATCGCTATATCCCTGGTCGGCACTGCCAATACAATATCCTGTATTTCAGCAGCAAGACCCTTTCCCTCGATATGGACCAGCTATCAATCCCGTCGCCTCCGATGGCGATATCTATATGCTAGGGGGTCTAAGTAATGGGTCATCAGTCAAGGGAGATCTCTGGATGTTTAAAACTGGTGGCGAGAGTATTTCTTGTTTTTCTGTTCAGACAGTAACCAGCGGACCTGGACCTCGAGTTGGGCACGCCGGTCTATTGGTCGGGAACGCTTTCATTGTCTTCGGAGGTGATACAAAAATGGATGACGGGGATTATTTGGATAACACCTTATACCTGTTGAATACTTGTAAGAACCTATCCTCGGTGTGCAAAAATAGATTATTGATATTTCCTAGCCTCCAGGCTATGGTCAAGAGTGGGGCCTTTTCATGGAGTACCGTCTGGTCGCTGTGGTCATACCTTGACTCTTCTTGGGAATAAGCTCTACCTCTTTGGAGGTCAGGTGGAAGGCTATTTCTTTAATGATTTATTTGCATATGATCTGAATCCTTGGCTCAAACCTGACAGAGATTGGGTTCCCTTGATGACGAACGGTCACACCACTAGAGATGGCGGAATTCCGCCGTCTAGAACAAACCATTCAATGGTCAGCTACAATGATCAGCTTTATCTGTATGATCTAATACAATTCGTCCAAGATTCTTAGCTGACAGGAACATAGGTTTGGAGGCACCAATGGCATGACTTGGTATAACGACGTGTGGACGTATGAGCCTATGTTCAACACTTGGACGCAACCTGGCTGTGTCGGGTACATACCCTGCCCACGAGAGGGACATTCCGCGGCTCTTGTCAACGATACGATGTACATCTTCGGTGGTCGGACAGAGGAAGGCACAACTCTCGGTGATTTGGCCGCTTTTCGCATCACGTCGCAGCGCTGGTATAAATTTCAGCTTACGGGGCCTGCCCCATCTCCTCGATCGGGACACCGCATGACCGTCTTTCGGCAGAAGATATTTTTATTGGCCGGGAAGCCCTCATCAGGGCCCGGAGATGTTAGAGAACTCAGCTTGGCATATGTCTTGGACACTACCAAGCTCCGATATCCGAACGACTCGGCGGGCGGCGAAGCTTCAATCGGCGTACCCACAGACTCAGGTTACACCTCTATGGGACGACCCGAGAAAACCGATGCGCAAGAGGAAGTTGGCGACGACACGAAGACAATTAGCACCGACAACTCGGAGCTTACACTCTTACCTGACGTGAAGGACAACCTCGTCTCCGCTTTCGCTAGTGAACTCTGCCAGAGTCTTAGGAGTGCATTAAATGATCAGCAGGATGCTGTGAGAACTGTGGCACAGAATCTTCCCGAACTGCTAAAGGATTACGCAATCCAGCTAAGATATGGTGCGGTACCTGGGCTCCAAAAAGATGCGGCGGTATTTGTGCGCCATTACCGGCAGTACGTGACCTCAACTGCTCGTTTGTTCAGTCATGCAAATCTCGCGTTCCCTTCCATCTCTCTATATTATCTGACTGCTCTTAGACACATTGCCCGTTGCTTCCACGAGTCCGTTGCGCCAACATGGCGAGAACCAGATGACGTCTCTCGTCGATCTAGAACTTCAGATGAGCTCACTATGAAGGAAAAGGTAAACTTCTGGAACACCGAAGGATCAGGTACTCCTGATTTGCCTGTAGAAATGCCGAAGGATTCAATCCTTTTCGAAAGTGAGGTGGAGGAAAAGGAAAACCCCAATATCCCCTTCTTGCCAGAAGCTCGGATGTTCCTGATCCAGAGCAAGGCATATGAGTGGCTGCTTGGAAGAATACAGACTGGGTTAATCTTGACGACCAGGAAGGGGACAGCTATAGACGTTATCAGGAAGACGATTTTTGCCGGTTTACATTCCCACAGAAATTATGGAAAACGCTCTCCCTCAGCCCACAAGGTGGTTTTCGAGGTTTTCTGGAGTCCGTTGATGTTCCTCAAAGAACAACAGTATCAGGATGGAGCGAATCAAGCAATTGGGGAAGTTATTACAGTGACCGGCTCAGCCATTGATGCACAGGCGATGACTTGTGCTCAATACATACATCAAACGTGGCCATCAACTGGAGATGAAGTCTTGCGGGCGCTACAAGCTGCAGTGGTTGAGACATTGTTGCATCCTCATAAGTGTAGTAACAATCCCATGTGCATGTCCTTCCTCTGAGTACTAATCGAGAATAGATCAATTGTCCGATGACACTGGGCTTGAAATCTCTCTGCACGGTTCAACTGTCTTAGTCGAAGCGACTGGAGTGGAGCGTATTTTGGCAGAGATTGGAGAACAACTTGCATGGCTCGGCGCTGCTTGTCGAGCATCGCCAAAGGACGGGATGGCTTATTCTACTGCGCAAATCACACTACTGGAGAGTTCAAATCTTCTTTTCAGGCTTGATTTCTTGATAGATGATCTTCCACTTGGTGAACACGACCGGAACAGAATGGAAGCTGCTGGCACTCGCTATTCAGGAATCCTGTCATTGCCAATGGATATCCTGTTCTTGCTAGAAACCACCGAGAGAAAGGTTTGGAGATTCCCTTAAACATGATGGCACAATTGGGTGAAGCATCTCGTGCAACCAAGTTCGACGGCAGCCTTGTTATCAAGGGGTTCTCCACTATGTTTGTGCCGACGGAGAGGACTGGAAACTCGGTGCTCTGGCATTTTCTCTACGAGGAGAACCAAGGTCGTATTTCATACTTATCCGCGAAAAGAAATCGCTCAAATCGAACCTTAATAGACACTGTCGACTTCTTATCTTCGAATTCTACCAGAAATTTCCTCGGCTGGGCCTCATCTGTTGTGATGCGAACAGGTAAGTCGCGTTGAAGCATTGCCGGACTTTTCGACTCGCCGTTGTGTAACTAGAGATAATGCTAATAATTTGGCCTGCATTAGGAAGTCCTGATGTAAGGTACGAGGATATTGAGTGGACAGGACCCAATTTTTCCTCCCCAGGTTGCGCTTTGGAGAAGGTGTCAATTTCCGCAGGAAGATTTATAACAGGAGGCGCGACCTTTGCCAAGGGTAACAAAGACATCCCAATTTGTTTGTCCCGTGCAGGGCCTTACTTACAAGAAGTTCACTTTGCTCGTAACATCAATGTGGTACTCTATGATGTTAGAGACCGTCGTGGTTGGCTTGTAGATGGAGCAAGCGCTCTCCTTCATATCGTACGCACTCAACTCTCTTCCAGCCCATACTGCTCGAGTCCTCTATTCAAGCTCGAAGATTTTCGTCATGCAGACTCCAAAAATGGTGCAGATGCTGCTCTAATAGCGTTGACAGATGTACGAAATATGGAAATTGTGATATTTGAAGATGTTGAAATATGGAGCGAATTGACAGCTAAAGGATCGGCGAAGGAGGAGGAAACGAAGAGAAAAACAAAGAAGTGGTGCTTCCAAGATCTGGTGCGGCAAACATGGGACATAGTCGAGCAGATTCACGATCATCAAACCAGAATGTTGGCGTCTCTGGGAATAGGTCTACGTTTTACAGACCGCGACAAGCTCGAGGGATTTGGGTTCATGGACATAGTCAGCGGACAGAACCCTCTGCGACCGAGAGTATCTATTTTGAAACCCAGTGGAAGAGGCTGGGTAGACTTCACCAGAAGCATTGGCGCGATTAACCTACTGGGTCGAGGCTTTGGGGAACTCATCAAGCCAGCCCAGGATTGTGACCACCTCTGCAGAGCCTGGAAGAGTGTTCCAAAGGGTAAAGACTACCTCGTTGTCTGCACCAGGAATCTGCGTGAGATTTGCATGAAGAACGGAGACACCGACTCCAACCCTCTAGAGCTCGCGCAGGGGATTTACTGGTACAAAGCAGATAAGCTTTTTGAGCCGTGTAAGTGTAAGTTCGATCCCCCCCCAGTTGGGTTCTGCCTGCGATCGAATACAAGTACTTCTTCCACCATTGTCTGTGGGCTCCAAGAAACACCCTGAACCCTTCAACAACGATAGAGGAGCAGCCATATTCGGACGAAGCAGGAGATTTGACTGGCATTGGCCCAAAGTAGGAGATCCTGTGCCAGGGACTCATTCAGAGCATGATTCCGACGGTGAAGGCAACCTGGCGGACAGCGGCCTTGGAACTAGTTTAAATACGTCGTCACTGGAGATGGGTAGAAGTGGACGCAGCGCCAATCTACAAATGCCCCACCCAAGTGATCCATCTTTATCAGAAAATCAGACATTGGCCACCTCGTATGCACGCATTCAAGCAAGAGGACAGGGTGAAGACGTCAATGATCCAGTACATCCGGATGGCTTCGAACCTGCTCGCCGTACCACCCGGAGTTTTATACTTACTAACAAGCCCCTTCCAAACGTGCCGTGCGAACTTACACAAGAGCGAATACATAGCAACAAGCAAACAGTCGAAGCCACACAAGACGTTACAGACAAATCAAAACCGACCAGAAGCCACAGCATACGCACGACTTCAGGGAAACCCAACATACCGACACTAGCTGGGCAACTAAGCGAGCCGTCAAAAACCAACAGGCAACCTGCCGACAATGAGTCACAGGCTACAGATGCCGAAATCCAACCGAGAAGAGCTGATAGGACGGAAGTGGGGTGGAAGCCATGGCGGATGATTAAGGAAAGGATGTCTCGTGTACCTTGACGCCTGGGAAGCCCCAAAGGGGCCCAATGAGGCCTTGATCTCATGTGTCCAAGGCAATGAACGGGTGGTCAAGGTGTGTAAGACAACTTCGTTCGCTGCCAGGTCTCTGACCTAAATCTCACCCATCATATGTACGTTGAAGATATCGTTTACTTTCGAGCATCAGACGGATCCGCACAATGCTCACTATTTGATCTTAATAACACATCCGCTTTCATCTCCTCTCGTCCTTCATGATGTGCTGGTAGTTATCAATATCCCATATGATAATATCTGCACAATATCGACAGCATGCGTGGGATGTCATTTTCTTATATTATTCTCATGAAATCAGATTCCAGATATATGAACATGTATTTCTGAGTAGAATTGTTTTCCAAGCAAATGTTTTCTTTCAGTATAAAATAATAGTCTTCTAAGTTGTGACAAGAATTACCAGCAAGGCACCATGAAAATGACAGAACTTGGTTGGATCACGAACGACCTCGCTATAGAATCTTATACATATTAAGCGAACATTGAGGATGCTGCTGACATTACTCTAGGAGCGTCTCTTTTCTGCTGATGCCAGTAGTCAGCAATAACCACTGCCAAAGGAAAATCGTTTCACATACCAGGCATTTTCGTGTCTGTTCATCTCCCACCCTGCATGTGAGTTCAGAAACAGTACTAGAGGAGAGAAACATTGCCTCCGGCAACCGACTCGAGTGGGTAGCCTTTCCTGCCATAGATGAGAGAGAGGAATCGTGTTTTTAGTGTCTAGAAAGTGGGGTGATGTTTCTATGTTGGCATTCATAGAGCTCAAGGAAGGATCTCTATGTCCGGATGGTGGCTATAACGAGGTCACCTCACTCACAAATCTCTTAATACATATCATTCTTGCGTCACATGGGGTCTTCATTTAATCTGATATTGAACTTGAACCTTTCATTCCGTCCGCTTATAAGGAGCAACGACATAGATTAGGCCTTCGAGCAAACCGCGCTGTTAAAATCCCTGAAAATTAAAATAAAAAGACGCTTGATATAAACAAAGAGAAAGGATGATCAAATCATGGCTAACTTCTTTAGTGACAGTGTTGATAAGAGATGCACCCCTCCATCACTGGTCCTGTTGGATGGACAGAACCACGGTACGCTTCATTGCAGAGAGGGCCCCCATTCCCTTGAACAGCTCATAGATCAGACGACCAAATCGAAATCGAGACAGTTTATACTCATGCCCAGGAGGCTCCTTGTCATGATGAATCTCTCATGACACAGAGCCATATATACGGATCCAGATTTCTGCATGGTCGTTTGCATGACAACGCCTGGCTTGATCTTCTTCTTCACGACTGCCAGGTCAGCGTGCTGGAGCATAAATGGTCTCCTGGAGATGATATTGCCATGATCCTTTACTATCAAAGCAGCCGTCAATTCATGCTGGTTCAAATCGCCATATCGAATGTTGTAGCAAAATGCTACCGGACGAGACTGTCCAGGGGCCCCTGTCCGTAAACGACCATGTTTTCGTGCCAGAGTCGGCCAAAGCATCCATAGGAAACAACCTCACCGCAGAAGGAGGGGGTTGAGGCGGTAGGACAAGGGATGTCGTAATGACTAGCCGCTTAGTGACAAAAATAGACAGAGCTCCCGGAACTTCGTTATTTTTTATGCTTGTTCCTCCTGAAAAGCTTCAGCAATCCATAAAGTTGTACATGTGAATCGGTCTTCCGTTTTTGTCCGCTTTTCAATTTGCGAATTACCTCGTCCATTTTTACACTCAACTCCGGACTAGACGATGCGCACGTCTTTTTGACGATATAGCGGGCAGAACCCTTGGAAGTTTGGACGCATGGATCTGCACCATGTTCGAGATAGAGACTGACCATTTCAAGCCACTTTCCGATGTCTATTGATTCAATGAAAGATGGCTGGTGTAGTAACTTCTGCCATGGGCTTTCAAGTCCCCCGGGTCCAAGCTCATTTGGATCAACACCATGCCTCAGCAAGAGTCGAACCATCTTACAATCCGGACCATCCGAGTTCCCAAAGTATGCTGCCAATATTAGCAAGGAAGCTCCTTGGAAGCTGTCCAAATTTGTTGAACCCTTTTCAAGCATGTGTCGAACGTAGAAATCAAGACCATGTTTGTAAGAATAGTCTAGGAATGATCTGGAATCATCATTTGCCCTCCCGCCTTCTCTTAGAAGATCTTCGAGCTTGTATTTCGTATTGCCCCAGTAAAAATCCAGGTCTGAGATGCTGTTCTGCCGTATAGGATATTGATTTGCATACGCTGCTTTCAAGAGCCAATTAGTTTTTGAAACTTCACATTTCCCACTAAGAAGTTGACCTGCTGCCCAATCCAATTCGTCAAGACCTAAGATAGCAACCTGGGTGACTTGTTCAGAATTATTCTTCCTCTGAATGCTCTGTACGTGCTTTATGCAAGCAGCAATAACCTCCAAGAACCCGAATAGCGAATCTACGTGAGGATCCATTGTCTTGATCCGCATAATACAAGAGGCATACAATGCAGACGTTGGATCAAAAGACGAGGCGGAGCCAGACAATATAGATCGCCATATTTCGGAGCTAGTCAAGAAGTCTTTAACGGTCCTGTGCAGGTATTGCACTGTTGCCGCAGGTCCCTCAACTTCGACAGATGGCACCTCGAGCAGACCTTTGCAGCGGCTAATCAGGCGACGCCTCATAGTCTCGACTCGGTATGTAAGCTCGTCAGGTTTCAACGGTGCAACTTCAGCCTGTAAGGCCAGCTCGAACCCATCCTCCGCAAAAGAAAGATCGAGAATGGTCAAAGGCTCCGAGGATTCACGGACAATTTGAAAGATTCTGGACGCTTGTGCAAAATAGTGTGGATTCAGGCGATCAAGAATTTTGCTAAACAGCTCTTGAAGATCACTTGGCAGGGCCAGCAATCGAGCCTGTAGATCCGAGATGGTGTCACCATCTCTGAGCCCTTCAAGTAGGGATTGCACAACTAGCCGGACCCACAGGAAAACTCCGCATGCTTTCCCCGTGACTTCCAGGATGAGATCTTGAGCCAGTTGAGGACCTTGCTTTTGAAGCTGAAGGAACATGGCATTGCCCTGGAGTTTTTCGGAGACATACAGTTGTACGTCCGGCGCGGTCAAATCTTCTAGACGCAACCTAGGATGGGAGCTAAAGGCTTCCTCAAAAACAAGCCAGGGGCGACTAGCAGCGCAGATCTTGACATTCGGTGATGTTGTTATGTCAATCAACAGATTAACAAGTTGAGAACCATCGCCATCGAACTCGTCCAGTCCGTCCACGAAGAATGCGAACCGTATATCACTGCCACTAGTCAGGATTTTCATTGCCGAGGCAAGTTCCGACCAGGTCCAAGGATGTAAATCGCCTCCAAATAGCAAATACGATCTCCACCTGCGAGGGAATATGCGAGAAACAAGTGCAGGGCGATTCTTTGTTGCCTTATACAGGAGTGTTTGCAAAAACCCCATCTGCGACATCTGCATCTGAGTACCAGAATTCCAAGAAAAAAATGCTGCTTTCACTAGATGGAGGTCTGACGCCCAGTCTTTGAGGTGTTGTGAAGTCCTGGGATCATCATAGAGGTACTTCATCAATGTTGACTTACCAGATCCGGGCTTGCCAAACAGCCAGTATAGGCTTTCGGTATCGTGCAACCACTGTACGAAGTTGTCCCAGACTTGGTGTCTCACCATCGAAACTTGACTTTGCCGTCCACTTGTTTCTGGAACCTCGTCGAAAACCCACTCGAAAGTTCTTTTGTGAGCTTCGTCAATGCTCTCATATCTGTCAGAAATGCTCGGGAATCGAAGAAGTTCACGTATGCGCAATCTTGAAAGGTCCTCGCTCTGCTGCTGAACTGCACTTGACAGTTTTGATGAGAACAGGGCAGTATCTTCTTGACTGTTAGAGTGCCAGTTGTTTTGGTGTAGTGTCTCAACGAGATCCGCTTGCCAGGTTTTCGTGGCATCGATAAAACCGAGGAGTTGTTCGCTGACTCGTTTGGTACGTAGATCTGACGACAATACTGCTTGATCAACCTGCTCACTGGAAAGGATTTTAGATTACGCCTTTGAATCGACCAAGTACTTTTCTTCAAGGGGGCTTACCGGAGCAAGACCAACAGAGTAGTGTCTATCTGCCTTCTGAACCGCTCCAACCTGATAGCTAAGCTCTGGATCTCGCTCTCTTTCCAAACACTCTCAAGAGCCTGCCTAAAACTACCCCATCTGTTATGGTTTCCTTTGGTCTTGAGCCTCCCTAGAGCTGATAGCAATTGGGCTGTAGCATCCCTACAGCCACTGCACAGGTCGTGAAGCTGTTTCTCTGCACTACTGAAACGGTTGACTGGTCCTTTGCTGCTTACGTGGAGTCGGCTGGTAAGCGTCTGGAGATTTTCCGTTACTGCTTGAAGCTCTGAGTTCTCTACTAGTGCTCCATCGACAGATTTGTACGTTTCTCGGGCTCTGGTGACCAGCTTACTAGCGAAATCGACGAGCTGGACAAGGTTTGCAGCAAGGCCAAGGGCAGTTAAGGGCTCCATCTGGCTGGATTGAGATGACCAAGTGATGTAGCCACAAAAAGAGTGAATTTCTTATGCCAGCAGCAATGACAGGTCGAGTGAAGTCGATTTTCATCTAACCACAGTTACTCGCAATACCGCCTAGGAGTCATGCATCATCAAAGGTCCAAACGGTGGAGTCAATATTAGAGAGCGCTTCTGGAAGGCTGCCGTATCCGACACCTACTCTAATCCGTGATCTCGATATAAAAGATTTTGTTCTGTGTGATCTCGGTAGAAGGATTATGGATAAGCAGAGGTTCAGCACGTGGAGGCGCAATCGGACCAGTTCAGGTAAGAGATTTTGGAAATTGTTGAACGACTGAAGATAAATTAAAGACTGCGATACCGTGGGAATCCCCAGCCTTGTCGCAAAGGCGCATACTACGGGGGAAGCCTGAAGTAATGTTAGCTCAGCGCTAGTATTTTTACTTGTAGACCCTCTCTGTACAGTACAGCTATGCTCAAAAGAAGTTAAATGTAATGTTTTAACTGATCGGAATGGATGGACATAGAACAAGCTTTAAAATGACGATTGATAACATTATGTTGTCGTATTAAGAACTAGCTGCTCTTAGCACCAGACTAACATTACTTCAGGCCCCCTTAGTATTGCCAGGCGATAAAATCAGGCTAAGAGCGGCAAAAGCTCGGCTTCTAAATCCGAGGCCGACGTCGAGAAGTCGTGGCCGGCTATGCCATGGCAGATCATAGCCGATCTTCACAACTTAAGCTCAGAAGCTACTCTTCATGAGATATATTACATATGGCTTGTAAATGGCCCCATGTAGGTTAGAGATCGAAGCGATTGGATTTGAGCAGTCGGGCTGCTATTTAGAGTTGATGGAAGCCATTTGAGCATTTTGGTATAACCGGCCATGACTTTCTTGACACGAGTCTCGCCTGTCAAGAAAATCCCAACCACTCAACTTCAGCCTTGTCAAAACCCATCTTCATCACAACGTGGAAGGTCTCATAACGCCGTAAAAGCGTACCAACATCAACAGAGATAACAAGAAGATATCTGAAACATCGACATCAATTTTTCTCCTGGATCTTGGATTTATTATCTGATGAAGTTTCATCTTGTTCGGCGTGTCGCTGTTGGTCGTGCCGTGGTTAGTTGTGCCGTGGTTCGATGAGTCGCAGGGGTAAGATGAGAGGGGCGCACGCCTGGAGCGAGAAGTTCGAGTTATGTGTGCAACGAGGTCAAACATCCAGCTTGGTCTGCGCGGTGGCTGGACTTGCTCGAACCAAAGCTGCGGCGTTACCATTGTTTGAAGAAGCTCGTGCAAGAAACAGGTCGCTGTCACTCTACGGGATCTACCAAGTATCGAATGATGGAGAGATATCATGTCAGCCAGGTGGCAGCCGGGTGCGTAATCAGGTGCTCTCCCCTCTCCTAACTCTGTGGGGAAAGCGATATTGACGTTTCTGGATGTAGATAGTTCTATTGAGCTAGAACAAGAGGCGAGGACTTCCGAAGATAGCTCGCCGTGGAGCTCGCCGTGGAGCTCGCCGTAGCTGAGGTCATCACCACTACGACGCCTTCTCAGGCGAGACTTTCAGCTTCGATGCAAACATATCCATCGCCCCACTTACAGCACCTTTGATGGACCCCAAGGAGAAAAGCTTCTGTATGCATGTCTTCAATTGCTCCAAGAAGAACTCTTCTATTCTGAGGCATTTGTTGTGAATCTCTCTCTAGCATGCTCTTTCGAGACGGTACTCCCCACATAAACAAACACCCAAGAACTTCATTGAGAACAGGATGGTTTCCAGATGGACAGCCAACGACTCATCCAATGAAAAACAAACTTCTTCTTCTTCTCAAGTTGGCCAACAAGCTTGCACAGTCACACCAAGAAGCGGCGTTCGGAGTTTTTGCGTCACTCACGCACTCACTCACCCATAGCTCTTCCCAGTGTCACCCTCCACTGCAAATCCAATCGTAGCCTCTCACAGTCCACCCTCCAACTCCTCAATCTCTCTATCCTTCTGCTCAACCACGTTTCTTAACCTCTCCAGCTCTCCCCTCAACTCCTGAACCTTCCCCTCCTCCTCCTGCAACGCCATGCCCAATGCAATACCCCACCTCTCCGTCTCCTCTAGACTCCTGACCCTCGCACTTGTATCCCCATCACTCAGAACCCTCAACATCCGCATATCCACCAACCCCATCCTCACCAGCACCGCCTGATCACTCTCCGCCCCACCATCCATATCGACATCGAACCAAAACCTCACATTCTCTTCATCCCGACCGCCACCTTGCCCAAGCCCAGCGTTCATCGACACCGCACCTCCATACGTATTCGCAAGCAACAGTCTTCTCCGATACCTCTCCACCAGCCCGGGATCCCTCGTTTCTAGCTCTCTAGCCAGATGCCCATACCCATGCCACGCCTCGCGGTAACAGAGGCTGCAGCGCCAGTTCTGGTTGATGCGCGGTGGGATGTAGGTGAGGCAGGATTGATGGAATGTGCGCGGGCAGGCGACGCAGCGGAGGTCTGAGACTAGGATGTCGGAGGGCGTGACGGGGAGCAGGCAGATGAGGCAGTGGGTGTCTTGGTTTTGGAAGCGGTTAGGGGTTGGGTTGGTGGCTGTGGTGGCATTGGGTCCGATAGGGACGGGGAAGGTGTTGGCTGTTGGGGTGAAATTCGGTGTTGAGGAGGCCGCGCCGTCGAGATGAAAGCTATTGTTATTGTTGTCGTTGTTGTATGCTGATAAGGATGGATCGATGGCGTTGCTGGAAGTGCCCGTGGTAGCAGCAGTAGTAGTAGGACAAGCGCTGGGTCTAGCGGCTTCGAGTTCCTGACGCGCGCGCTCTTTACGAGTTGCTTGTGATTCCCAGACTTGGCCGTTGGCGATATGGGACACTCTGGGAGAGGTGGATGTTGGGGCTGCACAGATCTCTGCAAAAGCTTCACCCTGGCCACCGCGGTGAATTGCAGGACCGGTGTCGTTGACGACTTCACAACCAGCAATTTCGGGACCCTCGGCAAGGTTATCAATATCCTGACAGATACCTGTGATCATCTCGCGTATATTCATTAATGGAGTTTGCTGCCACTCGAATGCTGCTCGAGCCTGGTCAACAGTTACTTGATGGTTCATTGAAGCTTGTTGATCACTGTTTGTGATCTCGAACCCTGTCGGATAATCACAGCCCAGCGACCAGTTTCGGCAGACTGTATCGACTCCCACATTCTTGTTTTCGCTGTCACCGGGGACTGAGACAGAGGCAACATTCAGAGAATCAGCCTTGGCATGACAGCCAGAATACTCGCAAGCAAGACCGGTATAAAGCTGATGTGAATACACTCCTTCACTTTCATTTGAAGCTTGATTGTCTACAGTGTTGACAGTAGCCGCAGTGTGTTCATCGGATGTGCAATCAGACGCCTCATCGTCAGGATAGTACTTTGGCTTTGTTCGAGGCCTCAGTACACGACCGCTCAACTGTTCCCCGCCGTTGGATTCATATGGATAGGTGCACTCTTTCTCCCTATACAGGCGTCTTGCTGGTTTCCGTCTTCCCGAGCGAGCCTGGTATGTCTGATGGGTTGAGTTAGCCCTGAGACCGCCCTTGTCTTTGCCATTTGGCATGCCATCGTCAACTGCGATTGTTTCTTCATTTACGAAATTCTCTTGAAATGTGTTGAATTGCTCTTCGACAGGCTCACCCTTCGAAAAATGATGCTGTATCACCTTCAATTTCTTGGTTGGCTGGGTTTCCTCTGTTTGTGCGCTCAGCTGGTCCCCTTCTTGAGTTGAATACAAGGAGGGATACGCTGGTGACGAGTTAGCTGTTCTTTTTCTCTTAAGGGACACACGAGCAAGCTCTTGATATGGCGAAAATCTGATTCTCAGCTTTTGCACCTTGGGTCCCGGCTTCAGAAGCTCGCGGTGGGAAAGAGTGTTTGGATTGAAATGTGGTCTCGCCGCTCCCTCAAGTGTCCCTCTTGTGATCCCCATCCTAGCCGATTCGGCTGTTTGATGACAAGAACTGTTGTGCACTTATGCAAAGTGTATCATGGCCGTGGCGCAAGAAGTCAAATGATGGCAAAACAAATCCAGAACAAGAACAGGGCAGGTAGAAGACTGGGTACACACAGATTTGGTCAACACCGCAACGCATAAACACAATTGCTGGCAACACCGCTAGTGGGCCCGTGGAAATTGTGTTTGTAGACGACGCTTCGAGCATTGAGGAACACATCAGTTATGGTGAATGGCCATCTTGTACGAGCTGGTGCGGGTTTTCCCTACCGAAATTGCGATGCCCATGATCAATCCAAAACCCATAGCCTACATGACTTCCTTTCGAAAGAGTCCTTGCGACATCCCTATCCCTTATCTCGAGTTTACGCTGCAATTCGTGGCTATACCGTAGGCCTCCGTACTCTGGACTGCACGCCATAGCGCGAGGCCAGGCTTAAGAAGCAGCCTTGAATGCTGACGTTGGTCAGAAGGTTCGCATTAGTATCAAGCCATCCCCATCAATTGCTCATCAAGTCATTCCTGCTCATCTTGCTCTTCTCTTGGCGTTTTCAGTCCCATCAAGCCAATCAGATTACCTCCAGGTCCCGAGGTACCGCCTTGAGATTTCAAGCTCTCAAGAAGATTTCGGGCCAGATTGACATCCACGTCGTTCTCTTCATCAGCATCATCAGACTCATCACTGAGCTCGAGCTGCTTGCTCTTCGTAGAATCTTTACTTCTCATAGCCCGTTTCGTGGCTCCAATCTTTCTTGGAGTTGGATCAAGGTTCAGTGCTCCGGACTCGTTCAACTCTGCTTCTATTCGCTGCATCACCAACTGAATGTCTCCGTTGTCGTCTTCATCGTCCGAATCGAGCTCCTGAATCCTACCAGATCCACCAGCAGGAATGCTCCTTTCCGGAGTAGAACCACTCCCACCCACTTCCATATCCGTTGGCATACCCATCATTTCTCGCATCATTTTCGCAAATCGTTCTTCGTCAAAAGAGGCTTCCTTGTCTTCGCCATCATTTTCCATCTCGTTGTCGGAGTCAACTTCGTCAGTATTATCAGAATCCTCGTCAAAAAGACCAGCTCCATCAGGTCCCGCTGTGTCATCATTCAAGAATTGTTCAAACTGAGCCACAATTCGTTGTAGATTCTCTTGGGCGGCTTTATCACCGAAATCACCTCTCTTCTTGCCTTGAGCCTTGTCTTTCCCACCTAGCTCACCCTCAAGATCTTCAAAGCTAATGTCAAGCCACTTTTCATCGTCTTCTTGACGCGGCCATTGCGCAATATCTGGACTTGTTGGTAACTTTTCGTCACCAGTTCCCAGATCCTCGAGCAACATTTTCATCTCGCGCACAGCAGATCGATCTTGGTTTTGAGGGTCTGATAACAGCATTTCAAAACCACATGAGAGTTTCATACCAAGCTCAGCTTGACTGTACCCCTTCGCGTCGCTTTTTGGAGGTAGGCTTGTACGCCATGTTGCTGGCACTTGAAAGTCTTGACTCCTCAACTGAGCGAAGCCCACTCGGGGAAATCGGACACTAACAGTGACCAGATCCTCAGGTTGGAAGGTAAGGGAGGATGTACCCTGTGCCTGCAGGGGTTTCAGAGCGATTGGATCCCGCAAGTAGAAGGCCTCAATCGCAGATGAGATATAAGCTGGCTTCTGGTGCAACAGAAACGCGATCTTTCGGGGGATTGTCACCAATGCGTTGTGCATATTCTCTGCTATCTGCTGTGGATAATTCCTAAGTCTGTAGAAGGCCTCTTCCTCTATGCTAGTAGATTTTAGTAGACGTTTTGGGTCTTCAAGAACGATTCTCCGAGCTTCTTGCAGTGATATATTCTCGTCATTTTGCCTCATTGACTTGATCTTTTGTGGCTTGATGATGGCCAGGTTGCCACGATGAATCCACACCTGGGAGTACCATCAGCGCTGTGTGCCATATCAGAGACAGAGGAGACCCACTCTATTTTCAGCTACTTCGGGCTCCAGCCATTCAGGCAGAGTCCCCGCAGCTTCGATCAATAAGAACTCCCCATCACTGTCGTTGACCTTGACCCAGAGATCCTCGAACTTTCTTGTCAATCTGCGAAGAAGCCAGACAATGACCCATTCATCCTCTACCGAATCACCGTATTCGGTTCTTCCTCGCAGCAGTGTCACACCTACCAAGACCACCTGTCAGTCCATTCTTGGCCGTCCATATTGTCGAAGACACCAACCTCACCATCCTCTGAGACCATTTCCAGCCCAAAACCTTGCCTCTGCCAGATGTAGTTCTTCAACCATTCTTCCTGTAGCCCTGCCGCAAACTTTTGGACTTCTCGCAGTCGTAACCGGATCTCCGAATCGTTACCAGTGTCGATGTTAGAGTTGAAGACAAATAGATAGTATTCAACACAGTCCTCGGGCAACCGAGGTTTGGGTACGGGATGAAATGTTGATCGGAACCACGCTAAATCTTCTTCAGTTGGAGGCATGATGACTATTATCGGTTTGGGAACGAATTTCCAGACCAATATCAATTAATGATAGTAATCATGATAGAATGTGACATTGGAGAAAAACGGACGCCAAGACGCTAATTCGGCTGCAGGGTCCTCAGCTAGTTATCCGCAGCTAATCCGAGTGAGGAAGTACATCAACATCTGATTTGGAGAACATATCCATTCCCTAGTATGTTTGTATATTTATGTTGACACTGCTCTGGGAGGCGTATCAAATATTTTATGGGTTAGAAGTCACGTTGTTCCACCAGCGGATTACCCAGTATGCCTCATCCTGACTACATCGACACGCCGCAAACAGCCGCAGACAAATCATCCTTGACCAATGGTTTGGATGGTCTTGACGATCTATCACCAGAAAAGTCCTTCGCGTCACCATCAAAAGGACGAGATCTGATTCAAGGCATACGAAATGGGCGAGGTCTCAGCCTCAAGACACCACGCGCTGGTGCTCGTGATCCATTACGACTACTTCCCAATGGGGCGGGTAAAAAGAGCGAGTTCACGCCGCTTATGATGAGTGTGACGAAAAAGAACCATATGCGAAGAGCCTCAGGCAGAAAGACGGGTGCACAAACGCCCTCATTCATGAGGGATAATTCAATCAATAATGGACCTACGCCCGGTCTGCCGCGGATGGGGGACGATTCACGTATATACGAGGAGAGAACGAGCAGTTCCGCTGGTGAAGCTTCCAACGAAACGCCATTGCCTCAGGCTGTCACCAGCAGCAGTGCACAAAGTACACCACTGGCGCAATTACCAGGTCGGAATGGTGGGGGAGGTGTTGTTGGGGATGGCAACATGATGACTCTACGAGAGCAAGAGAATGTTAGTCAAGGTGCGCAAGAGACTTCCTTGACAGCATGCTGATAGCTGAACCAGATCATCGATAAAATCGAAAAGGAGAACTTTGGCTTGAAAATGAAGATCCATTTCCTTGAGCAAGCTATGTCGCAGCGAGGAACGGAGTTCAACAAAGCCGCATTGCGAGAAAACACAGATCTGAAAGTGAATCGCATAACCATGCAGCGGGAGCTTCACAAGTTCAAAAAGAATATTGCCCAGGCCGAACGAGATGCAGAGGTCTATAGGTTGCAGCTTGAGGAATACCGAGAGCGCATGAAGAGGAAGCAGGCAGACGAGAGCTTGCGAGTCGAGACTGCACAACTACAGTCTGAATTGGCGACGAAAGAGACGGAGATAACGAAGCTTCAAAACGAACTGCGCTCGGCGCAGCAGGGCAATGAGGAGGCCAAGAAATTGCGCTGTGAAATGGGCGACCTGGAGGCAGAGCTGCGCGAGAAAGACAGGATGATTGAAGAAAGGGAAGATGAGATCGAGTCCTTGAAGGACAACGCTGGCAAAGAATCCAACGCTGCCGCTGAGACTGAAGAAGAGTTAGAGACCGCCAAACGACAGATCGAAGAGCTCCAGGAGGATCTGGATCGAGCGGCTGAGGAGGCCAAACATGCGCGGGAAGAGCGTGAAGATGCCGTACAGGAGAAGAAGCAAGCCGAAGACAATTTAGAAGAGCTCAGGGATGAAATGATGAACAAATCATTCACGACGAAGGGTCTCAGCAGACAGCTAGAAGAAAAGACTGCCAGACTGGAAGATCAATTGGACGAGCTGCAGGAGAAACACAGTATTCTACAGCAGGAATTGAATGAGAAGACGCGAAATGAGCGAGTGCTGCAGGAGCGACTTCGGGGCGCCGAAAAGGAAGGAGCCGGCAAAGACAAGCTTCGAGATCAATTGCATCTTGCACATCAAGAGAAAGATAATCTAAAGCGTGATCTTGGAACTATGTCTACCAAGCTGCAGAATTCTATCAATAACTTCCAAAGCAAATCGGAAGAGAAAGACCTCCTTCAGACACGACATGATGCACTCACCTTGGAATCTGCCAATTTGCAGCGCGACTTGTCGAGATCCCAGCGGTCCGTCGAAGAGCTCGAGCAGGCTCTTGACGAAGAGCGTCAGCACGCAGCTCAAAATGACCATCATCTGCGGTCTCAACATAAAACAGAAATCGATCTGCTCACTGAGCAAGTTGACAGTCTACACCGTGAGATTAATGCCAAAGAGAGCCAACTGGCTTCTGATCACGAGGACTGGGAAGCTCAGAGACGTGTACTGGAAGCTGCCAGCCAGAGAGCCGAAGAGAAAGCGAACGGCTTACAACGCACGGTGAACAAGCTGCAAGAAGTCGAAGGAACTCTCTCGGGACGAGAGATGAAGCTGCAAGAAGCACTTGAAAGTGAGAAGCAAAGACACAGGCAAGAAGAGCAGGTACTGCACCGCCAGATCCAGGAGCTGAACGATGATATTGCGGCCAAAAGAATGGCTTCGGACGAACAGAGGACTGAACTCAACAACGCTAAAGAAGAGTTGCGTATCTCCATACGCGAGCAGGAGGCGTTGAAAGAGAAGGTTGAACAGCTTGAGGAAGAAGTTGAGGTTCTACAAGCCAACCTTGAAGAGGAAGCTGAATATGCTGAAGAGCAGCGCACCAAGAGCCTGGAAAGTGCTGACAGTCAGCTCCAGAAACTCAAAAAGGAGAAGCAAGGTCTCCAAGACCAACTAGCAAACATCAACATTGAACTGCATGAGCTCAAGAAAACAGCGAAGGATGTCCGGGCTGAACGAGACGACCTCGAAGCCAAGCTCATAAAAGCAGACAAGCCGGCTGATGATACATTCAACATCGATCAAGAGAAGCGCGAGCTTCGTCGATCGAAGCAGAAACTTGAAAACGATCTAGAAAGGCTGCGGCTCGAGCGAGACAACCTGCAGGATGCCAACGTTGCTCTCGAGCAAGAAATCAATGCTGAAATAGACAGAGCAAATGCTGAGGAGAACCGCCTCAGCCTCGAGCTCGACCAGCTGCGCAATAAACAGCTCTCGACGTCGGAGAACCGTGATCGAGAATTGACGTCGGCGAAGAACAAAGTCCAACGCCTCGAAAAGCGAGTCGCAGAACTCGAAGAACTTCTCGACAGTCAGACAAAGAATATGCCTCCGTCTGGCATCGAAGACGCCTCCCTGCTACAACACGACCTAGCCGAAGCACGCAAAAAGGAGTCAGAATCTCTGCAACGCGAAAGCGTCCTCAAATCCACCACCCGGGACTTACGATCACAAGTCGCAAACCTCGAACGCGAACTCCACGACCTCCAAATAGCCAAACTCACCACCTCTACCAAATCCCCTTCTCCATATTCATCCCCTTCCCTCCAAAAAGATCTCGCCAAGGCCCGCAAAGACCTTCTAGACGCGCAAACCACTCTTTCCGACCTGCGCACCAAGAACCGCGAATTAGAGCGACAAGCCTCCAAAATCTCGGTCCACGAATCCGAACGCGCAGACCTGCACGCCCTCCTGAAATCCTCCACCCTAGAAGCAGAAGCCCTGTCCCTCAAACTCTCGGACCGCGACACCAGAATCAGCGATCTGAAAGCGCAGCTCCGCCGTGTCAGGAACGAGCGGGAAAGGGCGAAAGCGAGAGCTGAAGCTGCAGGTAGAGAACTCGATGCGCCACAGGAGAGGCATGAGAGTGTGCTGGATAAAGTGCAGCAAGCCCAGCATGGTCAAGGAGGTGGAAGCGCGACGACGAGGGAGAAAGAGTTGAGGGGATTGATGAAGGAGGTGGTTTGGCTAAGAGCACGGTGTAGGAGGGAAGAAGGCTTTCGTAGGGATTTGGCCTGGAGCAAAGGCTTCATGGAGATGGGAGAGGGGATCAGAGAGGCTTGGTATGTTTTTTCCCCTTTCGCACAGCTGTTCCCTTTGCGGGCTTGCATTTGTGGGCAAATGCTGACTGTGATATAATTTCTAGTAACCAAGCCGATCTCCGCATGATCGCCCAGATGGGCGTCAAGCCTAAGAGGGAGGACTATGAATCCAGACTAGCTGTCCGGCAGAGGCTGAGGGCTGCGGTCTTTGTGGTGGTCGCGGCGAACAGGATGAAGCGCTTAGAGCGGGAGTGGAGGGGCGTTCGGAAGTTGGGCGAGGGTTTGAAGAGGATGAGAGGTGAGGTAGAGGGCAAGAAAGCCAAGCGTACAAGTAAGTAAGTAGTGTTGGGTATTGATCGCTCGCTGTAGAGCCGTAATCTATGACTGCTGCTTAGTGCACCATTTTGACCAAGCAAGGCGTTTTGGTGTTGGGACAGGAGCTTAGGATTGGATGGACGTTCCAATCAGTAGTGAAGGAGCAATTCTGGATTCAAATTAAACTAGTAAGAAGTAGTATCACCGGGTCTGTCTCTCACACGCTCAAGTCTGCCCGCGTCTTCTGTCCTCCTCTTCTCTTCTCTCCTCCTTTCAGAATAGAGAAGCCATGTTTCCGACCTACCTTCTTGCCTCCGCACCTGTACTAAACCTGCGCCGGAAAAAAGGTAGAGCTTGACAACGACACGTAGCTAGAGGAGTCGTATCGTGCCCGTTCATCCTTCCTCTCTCCCTCCCTCCTTCGCTAGGCTAGCTCCTCTGACAGAGAGAGCGCCATGCTCTTTCTTGCATAGAAGTCCCATCTGACGCGCGATCCGCAGCTGAGAATCCTGGACTTGTATCCGAGTGAGCAGTGTGTAAGACGTGACTTTCTGGTTATCATCCTCGTATCGGACTCGGAGAGCCCAAAGGATAGGTACTTGCGCCGTGACATGCGTCCGTGTTGGCGTCTGGGAGAGATCTTGGGGTTGGAAGGTAATGTTTGACGTGGAGAGATTGAAGGCTTCTTGCGGAAAAAAAGGTAGGTAGGGGGTTGGTGTTGGAAGGAGGGGGGAGGATCGGTGGACAGAGTGACATATAAACAAGCAGGTAGGGAGGGAGGTAGGGAGATGACGGGTACACAGTCATGGATATGAAAGTCAGGTGAGTTTGGTTCAGCTCAAGACGATCATGGTCGTACATGGTATTGAAAACCTTTTCTAGCCTAGAAACAACAGCGCTGAGGAAGAATCCAGAAGTTGCTCCAATTCCAACACCCTATACATGCCCTTCCGCCCTTCGCTTTCCCACAAAGTAACTACTGCCATTATGTTCGCTTGGTTTGCACCTCCCTCGCCAGTATTGTCGTCAATTCATACATGTCCGAGACCGACTACAGATCAAAAACAACATCCGTCAGCCCTGGGTCCAGCTACAAGGGCCTTAGGTACCTGAAAGAAGGAAGAGGTAGAGGAACGACGGGGAAATGCGGCCTCGTCTGCGGCTGTTTAGACCTGGGACATGCTGGGCCCACCTTTGCGTATGCCGTGGCCTCTGAGGTTGACGCCTCCGGCTCGTGCATTCATGGCGGAGAAGAAGCATGAGGCAGCAAAGGTTATGAAGGCGAACCACATGAACGCGGTTGTGGCTTGTGATTCTCGGCAGCGCTTTGGTCTGTTGTCTGAGCCGTTGGTAATACCGTTGCTGTTGACGTAGCCCTAGAGTGGAGTGTGGTTAGCCCTCGAATCTTGAAGGGAAGACGGGAAGTTAAGATGCAACTGACTTCATTGCTGCAGCTGTGTACGCCAAGCTGAGCAGACATTGCGACGGCACCGCAGAAGAAGAAGAGCGTGTTCAGGATATCAAGTGCAAGTGGAATTGGTGTGCCGGACATGACTCCAGTGAATGCGCTTGCAAGCAAGAAGATGATTGACAGCATTGCGAAGACTGCGACAAACATATCGTAGTTGATGATAGATGGGTTGCCGCTGGTGGCATCGGCGATGATATTGCCGACCAGCGCCATGACCAGTAGAGTCCACAGGAACTGCAACGCTGTCAGAAACCCGATTCCAGGTGCTGTAATGAAGAGGTTTTGCATACTTGTAAGCCTCGAAGGCCGATATCAACTACCTTGGAAACCATCGTGTCTGTTGTTTTGTTTGTTTCCTTTGCGCAGAATTTGTAGCAACAGGATGTATTAATTTGTTTTGAAAGCAACCAGCACAGGAGAGTATTTGCGGATGTTTGTGTAGGAATTGGATTGCCGGTAGTGATAGAGGTGGAAGTGGATGACTGAAGTCGGTTGTGGCGTGAGAGTAATGGGGGAGCAACCGGAAAAAAGAGCTTCGGCCTTGTCTCTGGGCAGATCACGGCAACATACGTCACACAACGGGGCGCAAAGTCTGTGATGATTTGCGATGTTCGTCACCAGTGACAACTCCAAACGCTAATTTCGGATCTTGCATAAACCGCAGCAGCCTAGCCTCTTCGGGAGTCAATCAATAAATGAATCAGTGATGCGTGATGAGTTCTCGACCAGCAAGAGAAATGAAATTTGCCTCTCATCTCCTGCACTGGTGGACTTCCGTTCTTTAAGTACGTGCCTAGGCTATGTCCATCGAGCAGGAGCTTGTCGCAATGTCCTTGCCTACAGTTGAATGATTGGAGTTCTCTGGATCGTTACTTGCGCGCGTCAATCCTTCGGTTGCCTGTCAGCCTCTTACATGTCAGAAAGTTGGTCAGCTTAAAACCCATCTGCTTAGTCATCATGCATGGCTAAAACAATGACTGCTTAAGTTGTGCCAAATCATGACAGTGTGATGTAATACATTCAATACAGAGAGAAGGTTCAATGGATTGATTTGTTCCTATCTAATGCTTATATCTTGGAGCTATCTGTTAGTATCTCTCATTCTGTCCATCCTCAAAAGCAGCCAAGCAAATGTGTTTCACTTTACATCAAACCCTTAGTTCCTCTCTTCAATTCAGTGCTCTAGCCCAATACTCTAAAATACCCTCTCTTACTACAAATTCATCTTACATATTAATCCTAAGTACATTTAGTATTATGCCTGATCAAAGAACAAGGAGGTCACCCAACCATTCAAACTGTATAATTCAGTCCAGAAGCTGAGTTTTCCAAGGAGATCTCATTCAACTCATTCTACCATGCTCAAGCACTTTTCAGCTGGTGAAAGGCCATCAGGTACTCATATTACATATTTAGTTCAACCTATTATTCTTGTCTCTAAGTTTCTATCAGAACCACTCTTTAATCATACAAAGGCCATTAGATACTCATATCATGCATCTAGATCAAAAGCTAAACTTTTTTTAAAAGTCTACTAGAATCATATTTCATTTACAGGAAGGGCCTTAGGTAGTCATATCATATGTCAAAATATAAAAGCTTAATTCTTTTTAGAAATTACATTTCATTCTATAGGAGGCTACCAGGCATTCATATCATATACTGATTTCTAGGAACAAGCTTCTCTGAAGATCTATTTAATATCTGGCCAGGAGGATTTCAGATCAATTGTTCAAATTACTTTGCATTCACTGAGAGGCTACCAGGTATTCACATCACGTATCAAGTTTAAGGAATGAATTTTCAAGGGGGAAAAGCAATTGTTGTCTCTCCAATTCTGCTCCAGGAGGACTATCTTAAAAAAAACAATTTACAGCCTCACAGAGGCCCCCAACAACCCACACAACCCACCCCACTCACAACCCACCCACCACTTGCCTACAGTTGAACGATCCAGAG
>NW_006916017.1:122847-133675 GCF_000464535.1 Endocarpon pusillum Z07020
ATGAGAGTGAAGATCCAGTCCAGGTCGTAGACTTCCATGCCACGGGTGCCGCCGACAGCTTGCATTGGCGTGTATTGAGGTCTGCCGCCCATAACAACGGACTTGACGCCTGCTTGTTCTTGGAGGAGGTCGGAGAAGGTGGCGCAGGTTGATGTGCAATCGCCGTCGTGGAGCATGATGATATCTTTGGACTTGAATGGTTGCCCCGTGGCTGGACGGTTGCCTATTGGGTCAATGCCTGCTCCGTCAAGAAGGGGAGCAGATGACAGGTTGTATCGCATCAGGCGGGTGTAGTTGTCACGGCTTGGGACAGAGACAGGGCCATAGAGGTCAGACCAGTCGGTGAAATTGTGAGACTGGGAGTTGACCAGCAGGTGGTGGTTAAAAGGATCCCTGCCTGTGGCGTTGGAGTACATCTCTGTGGTATTGGTGCCGTTGTAGAAAGCTTCAGCCAGGGAAGTGACTTGCTTGCCTATTGCGTTTAGGGTGTCAAAGGCACGGAAGCGGGAGGCGCCCCAGGGTTCTAGATGCGGAAAAAGCTGCATAAAAAGGCCAAACGCGTGTAGAATTGTGCCACCAGGATTACCACGAAGATCAATGATGAGTTTAGTCATTCCAGCAGCTTTGGCTTGGTAGATAAAATCCCTTGCGATGCATTCGAAGTCTGATTGCTCCTTTGCGTCATCGCCAGCGACAAAACTGGGAATGCTGAGGATGGCCACTTTGTTGTAAGAAGAAGAGTTCAGGTAGTAGCCTGCAACATAATTCTGTGGATGGCGGAGAATTGGGAGCGGGTAGCCTGATGTGGCAATATTGATGACAGAAGGTTCAGAAGCCGTGCTTGAAGGGTTCGCAGAACTGTCCTGATCTCTCTCATTACAGAATTTTTGATAGAATGATTCACCATCCTTAACTCCATCGAAGTCGACATTGACATTTGCAACATTTTCATATATTTTTCTGGTCCCGTTGGCGAACACAATGTCGGTCTGGGGCCCAGGATAGAAGAAATTGCCTAGTCCAGAGCCACTGAAGAGTCCGTTATTAGATCGGAGTGTATTTTGTGGTGCTGACCAAAAGAGAGTATTGTACAGTGCATCAGGGTCTTGATGTGGACCAATTCGCATCCAACTGTCGAGGACTATATCGACTGCTTGTCCGTTGATGGTCATAACAGCGGAAGGGAAGAGGATGTCGCCATTCAGCCACTGCTGGATGTCATCTGTGTTAAGATTAGCCACTGTGATGTTACATAAATGAAACATCGTACCATAAATGTAAACCAGAGGCAATGAATAGCCATCTTTTGAGATCGAGACTAAGGTTACTTCTCGTCTGAAGCTGAACGCCTTTCCAACCACATCCATAATGTAGTGTGTGTGGCTATCATGTACATTGTTGAAGGTTCGTAACATGTCCATGCCAAATTCCCATTCGCTTGAATATGCCACATTCGAAAGCTTCACCCCGATGTTGTTGAACGCCGGCCAGAAGTCAAAAGCAGGCATTTGGTATCCCGCAGGTGGATCTTTCACATATGGAAAGGTGGTTTGCCATTTCAAGTAAGGACGAAGTGAGCGGTGCAACTCCTTTGCCTCAGCAACGTGAAGGGGAACGGAGCTCAAACAGTTGTACGCAAGCTGAGCGGAGACGTTGGTCACGTTATTCTGCAAAAGAAGGTGGCCGATCTCTGCACATGGTGCTTTGGGTGTCGTGAGCGCCGCAGATGCGAGCAAAAGTTTCGGTGGTAGTATGGTGAGTGAGAACAAGGTGAAGAGTAAAGAGACTACCGTAACGGGAAACTTCTTCATAGAAGCCATCTGGAATGGATTCTGCCTGAGGTTGTAGTCCTTAGAGATTCTGCACTATCAATGTGCGGTTGAGTGGCAGTCAAATTTTGAGATAGAGGTTTCGTGGAGTTGATGTGCAGAAGAGTGTGAATGGAGTGTAGGATGCGTGCAAACACCTGGAGTAGAGAACCAAATCGAAATACCGTCGGGTATAGGGTTGAGTAAACACCGGCAGCCCTCACCAGCTTTCTAAAATGCTTGGATATGCTGTCTCCATATTCATTAATACACCGCTTTGGCAACCTTGTCTTTGCTCCTGACCCTGCTTTCAACAACAGATATCTTCACACAGGTATAAATCTATACGCAGCGGCACCCTGAGATCAAAGCAGAATCCTTTCCAGGCCTTCTGAAAGCTCTTCTAACAGTCCGGCTTGGGCTTCCATGGCTCTTTTGGTGATTCAGGTTCCCTGCCATGGAGCAATTCTGCTTTGACAAGCACAGGCATGATCGCGCCGGTTTTGAGAGGAAATTCTCTGTGTCCAACAACACGTAACATGGCACCCACCGCACCGCCATGAGATGTCAGGGAGAAGACAGTGTCACTGTTGTGGCTGAGGATGTCATCCAGCAACTGCTTAAGCCGCGCATCTAAATACGGATTGCTCTCCCGGAGATCTGGGACCCATAGCGGATCTTGTTCTGCAAAACCCGGCTCGACTTTGAAGGGATACGTGGACTGAATATATGTCTTGTTACTCCGACGGTCACATGTGTGAATGCCGATTGCCTCTCGAAGTAGCTCTTTGACTTCGTGGTTGAATGGACGTCCAGATGGAAGATCAATGCCAGACCATGTCAACTGGGCTGTACGTAGACAACGGTCCAGTGGCGATACAAAGAATCTCTCCGGTGCCAATATGGACTGCTCTGCAAGTTTGCTCTTCCAGAGGGCATGCACAGCGAGAGCCTGAGAAGCACCCTGGTCCGTGATATGGGCATCGGCCCAGAAAATATCACCATCACCTTCCAAGGTTGACCAGTAGCAATCCCAAGCCTTCGTGCCGTACTTCCTTTCGGCTCTGTTGTGCCAGCCTTCACCGTGTCGGGCCATATAGACAAGGATATATCTGGTACCCTTGGATGCCTCCTTGTTGAGTGCTTGCAGCTTATCACCAAAACGCTGCCATTGGCTTACACTCCGGCTATCAACAGAGGCATCAGTGTCATATTCCCTGTTAATCAGCCCAAAGTTTTGAGTCGCAAAGTCGAACGTGTCCGGGTTTGTCGAATTCTCGTCCTGCAGAAAGTAACCTGTGACAGTGGTGTATCTGTACTGCATTGGCTCCTTCTTGTTGGATGCCATGACACCGCCGACGACGAAGAGAGACTTATACGAGACAACAGAGCAGAAGAGCAGGAATCTGGAAGTCTGTTAGAGTGGTGGTTGGGGAAGTAAGTTCGCATCGCTGCAAGTGGAGCAGATATGCCTGAGGAGGGTACCCACGCCAAGAAGATTGGTTTCCTTGGTAGTGAACGAGATCTTTCATTCGTTTGGGGTGGCATCATCCTGTCAATGGAGGGAGATGTGCTACCGTGGTCTTTGTTCACAGAATAATGTCTATCCATGTCTACTTAGATGTGTCTGCAATGCACGCAACCAAACCAAGGCAATGCTATGACAGAGAGTAGTTGGGCATGAGAGGTCCCACCGTACTGCATACATATCTTTATATTCCCTGCACAAGGGGGAACAGAATCATACGGCATGAGTAAATCATAATAACCAACCATGAAGAGCACGTGTAGTATGCATGAATCCTGAACCGATATCCACATTCGGCAAGGTCCGCATTGGGTCTTGGCAGCTGGAAACCATGTTGAACTCGTCCTTCTGCTTCATCATCTTGGAATTGTTGCAACAAGATTTAGCATATGTACAGATGTGCAAATGCTTTGGCCGGAATGACCGCACTGGCAGCAATATCTACCCAGCCATCGAGAATCAGCCCCCAAGCGACCATTGCAATGTCCTCTAAACTCCTGTGTATCCTGTATCCTCTAATCTATAGTTTCCTTCTTGTAAACCCTTTAGTGCAGCTTGACCCTCTTTGCTCAGATCTGGCCGGCCCTTGGGAACAACTGCACCGGCAAAATACCTTGGCTTCCATTCCTCATTTCTTGCTTTTCGCTCTTCGGCCTTGTCTCTCTGCTGTTGCTCTAGGGCTTGCTTCAACCGCGTCGCTTCCCCATATTGCTTATTAAGTATAGCATCCGTAACATCTTTCCAGAATCGGCGTGATTCATTAGCTAATTGGTCCTCCTCTGGTGGTACTGTCTTTGGTACCGGAAGAAGTGGGGTAAGATCCACCAGTAAATGCTTGATATTTGATGCATCGGTGTCCTTTGCATTTTTCACAGCTGGTGTGGATGGAATGCTGTAATATACCCGCTCTTGCCAACACCCATCAATATGCGCCAGGATGTCCTTCTGTGGTACGTCTTTTATGCGGGTGTACTTGTCATTGTCGGGATCATATCGGAACATCACTCCTTGCACTCGGTTCTGTGACTTGCCCAGCCAGCCCTCCTCAAGATAATGTAGAATGACCTTGATCCGTGTTTTCGGACAAGTCACGAAACAGACGTCCGAGACTGATACGGCAAGGGCGCCTCGTAGAAGGCCACCAAGCTGTGCAGCTGGATGCGTGAGCTGATATTCTTCGTTGCCACGCTGGGCTAAAGTGATGAAGATGCCTAAGTTGTGGGCCCCAGGAGTTACTCGAATTGCGGTACCAGTAAATTTGGCTGACAGCTGATCATAACCACGAGCGCTGATGCCACGAGCCGGGCAATCGACGAAAAAGGCGGAAACAGGAGGATGATGTGATGTCTGTTCGGTAAGATACGACACCCGGACTGGGCTGGAGCGTGCTGGAGTTTGAGAGACAGAATCTTCTGGTTTGTTGGGGGCCGATTGGCTAGTAGTAGGAGATGTCGCTAGGGGAGGAGCATCATCGATAATGTCCCAGTGACACTGGCAATCATCAGCATATCTAGCGACATAGATACGGATAGAGGTGCTTACCCTGAAGAATTCTCCTAGCGCCGAGTTGTAAGGCTTACATGGTTTGCCTTTGACATATTTCTGACCACTTCAGTACACACATACCAGAAGGGTGTATAAGGCATACAAGATCTTTGGTGAACCAGAAACGTAGAACTTCTAACATGCGCCCGACCTCATCGTCGGATTTTCCAATGCTGCTCGTGGTCAGTCTGCGTGTAGGGTAAACATCTCACCGTGACTTACCTTGCGAAAGTTTCTGGTCGATCAAGGTAGTGCCAGTATTCTGATATCGATATCAGCCCAGCTTAATGACCAATAATCAGTCTCGCGCACCAAGGTTCGGTGTAGGCTCTAGCAGCTGGGCAGGCAGCGAGAAACGAACAGCAGCGATGTCGCTAACCCCAATAAACCTGTGAAGCCGCAACTGTCAGCCTATTGTGATGTGAGGATGATCGCTTTTTTGATATGTCTCCCAAGGATGGATGTTGCGGCGGCAGAACCGCGTCAGGACCGCGTCAGGACTGCTCTCAATCGAGGCTGCGATGCAGGAATTCAACCATCTCTTACTTTCGCAGAATGCTCAGAAACATTCGCAGTTTCGAGCCTTCGTCCGCAGGCTTATCAGAAGCAGGGGTTGTAGGTGGAGTCGAGGCCGAATTCAAAGACACTGTTGAGCTTGCTGTCGAAGGGACAGGCGATGCTCGAAAGTCGGTGGAACCTGATGACGCTGAGGCCATGACTGAATAACTCGGCAGGAGAAGACGGAGAGTGAGACAGCTCCCGATATCAAAAGTAAAAGGGGTCGGACAACACCGAGCTATCTAGCACGCTCAAATCATGATGTGTTAGGGGGCGGTCTACAGAAGGCTGCGACACCCCTCGAGACTGCCTCGAGGGACGCAGCAGATGACGCCTGCCAAGATAAACTCCTGGCCAGCCGTCTTAGCCTCGTGCCCCAGTTCTTACGGGAGATGGGCTCTGAAAATGACGGGGTATTGCAGTCATTTTCCTACGTATTATTTTAAGGATCATTAGGAGGCTCGAATGACCATGGTTTAGCTATAATTTGACTGTCACTTTCTTAAAATGATGTCTGAAATAACATAATTTTATTGGATTTCAGATGTCTAACAACATAATTCTATATAGTTAAACTAGATCATATCACAGTTAGGCTAAAACTAAGCACACATTGATGGTAAGTTAGGCATAGTTTTCAGAGGGCCTTCTCCTGCTAAGTTGATCAGGAGAATTGTTACACAGCCTGAAAACCATACTAATCAGGTAGGGGTTCGCTTATCCGTACATCCTCCGTTGCTATGGATACCTCAGTCTATCAACGCCTACACATGATCATGCAAATTTCTATGGCCCTTCATCAAAGCTGTAATGTCCCGTCTTCGAGGCATGCTCTGTTGCTCCCATCTCCCCCACACAGATCGCTCCACATTGCTTACATCGGATCTTAAATGCCGCAGTATCCGTATAATATCCCTTGCCTTTCAGCATTTGGCACAGCTCGACAGCAGAACCCAGTATGACTTCGTTAGTGGTGTCGAACGTCTTCTGATCGAATTCTGGAGGGGCATCGAAAGGGCTCAAAGCAATAGTGTCATAGTGTATTCCGGAGTAGACAACTATGCAGCGCTTGGGCCGACCTTCGTTATACCTATCGATGCGTAGGGTTTGCACGTCGATGGAGCAAATCTCGATATCAAAGTGGTTGCTAATGATGTTGAGCTCGATTTGGCCTCCCCAGGCATCTTCCGTTTGAATCCATCGGCAGTAGTCATCGGGATCTTTATTGTCAAGGACCGCTTTCGAATAGACAGCAGAATTTGCTTGAATGGTCTGTGCTACCACAGAGCGAAGTTCGTTCATCGTGTCGAGGCCAGGCATTATCGCACTGGCAATCGCGCGAAACAAGCAAGAGTTGTCATCTGGCATGATCCGCAATACCAAGGTACCTCCTTGATCTGGCAGGACAATCTCAGGTGGGTCGTTCAGTGTGTTAGCATTGCTTTTTCGGCTCAAAGATAAATTCGCTGCAGGGGCCATCTTCGAAGCGGTTGATGTAGAAGATTTTGTGTCTTTGACTGCTGATGAAGCTGAACCGAGATCGCCAAATGAGAAATTTGATGAGGATGAGCCCGCTGCGTTCTTCATTGCACCTATTTGCTTGGTGGAACCCGCCTGTGGGTGTGATTTGCTCTGTCTATCTGTGCTAGCCGAGTCTACTTGCCGAGGATCATGATTTGAAGAGTTTGTTTGCGTTGTCTCTCTGGATGTGACCAATAATTGCTCGCCATTCAGCTTTACACCCTGGTCTGACAGAGGTTTTGCGATGCTGAGGTTGTCTAGATCCAACAACTTTGGCGGGTAGCCTATCTTGATCTCGAACGCAGATAGCGAAGTCTCCTTGGTGATTGCTCTGCTAAGGTCTCCCACGGTAGCATCATCGTTCAGTGTGATGATAGACTGCCCAGTAGGACCTCTAACCCGAAAGCGCATTTTTACTGCCTGGCCCACCAAGTGTATCTCTATTGAAATGCAGTACTATGACCAGGGAGAGCCAAAGACCAAGGTCGTGCTGTAACGTCGAGGTACTGCCGCCCTGTATGCTCTCGGAAGATAGCAGCGGACAACAGTATCGGTAGCGTGATGATGATCAAGTAAAGATCGTTTTGTCCTGCGCCTGTCGAGTGCACAGCGGTGGCAAAAAGGAAAGAGCAGAATCACTCAAAACCTGCTCATATCACTAGATCTGGGGCAAACGCGTGGAAACCAGAATATGCTTCAAAAAACATGATGGCAAAATGCGGGAATTTGACGAAGCGTTGTGGTGGCTCCTCATGAGTAATAACACCCGGTCCGATCTCTATGCCATTCTCAGCGTTGCCACCAAATGTTGCCTCTCTAAACACGTTTCTCTTTCCATTTATCCTTGACGTGGGCTGAGAAAACCGTTGCTCGAAAAAGCTTGGCAAGAAGCTCTCCCTAGAAGTAGTAGTAGAAGATCTTGAGCACTGCATAAATTTGTCCTAGTATTCAAGGACAACAGCACCGCCGGATAGAGGTAGCTTCCAGTGCACCGGTTACTCCGCTCTCAGGCGAACTAGACGTACATAGTACTCTATCATACTAGAGCTTTGCATCTACATATTTCAATCTGAAATGCACGCTTGATGTGATCTTGGTATGAGCGGTCTATCTGGCTTATTTCCTATTGAAGACATAAGAATACGATCCCCTCCTCCTCGCTCTCTCGTGCATCTCCGTTTTTTGCTCCTTAACGTTTAAGAGCAGTGCTCACTTGCGTTCTTTGATAAACAGACGTTTCTTTTGCCAGAGGGCAAACATTGATTCTTTTCTCCCAGATCTCAAAGATTATCCAGGAGGCGGCTTAGTTGAATTCTTGGATTGATGATCCAGCTGCTTGACGTTGTGGAGGTCTTCAATTGTTGGTGTCTGCGGCTGAGATACAGGGGATGCTTGCACTTCTGGCATGGGCCACTTGAGCATTTTGATATGGTAATCTGGCTCGATAACCGACCTCCATACTTGTGATAAGATTACCTCGCCGTTAGAACCCAGGAGATCATAGTGCCCGTCTTTCACGTGCTGTTCAGTCCCTCTACATGAACAAAGGCTTGTTGAATCAACTGTTCTATGACCTATGGATGGTAAGCTTAGTATGCACAGAATTGGGAAATTGAATCCTCTGCCGACAGCCTCATTGAATCTGATGGGTGCATTCGCTTTGCTAGCGGCAGCTTCCTTGGTAGTAGATTTCAAGAACTCCCAGAAACGAACAAGATATCAGTTCTTCATTGGTTGAGCATCGGTTGCCTGTAGCGTGACCGATGCGACGCTCTTTTGCCGGCGAAGGATTTCTTCAAGTGAAGCAAGCTTTGTATCTATTTCGTCAAGGTCTGGCCGACAATGGGCTTTCGCTTAGGGTCGTGTTCGTTTGACCGTGAACCTGATCAAATCGATGCAGCATGATGCGCGGATCCCAGAGTACCGGCTATCTGAGAGAAGGTGATAGCGAACTTGGCCCGAAGCTTGGCGCCAAAATTTACGGGAGTTCTCAGATTCCTGCTATGCTACACACCCCTTTAATAGGGGATAGGACGCCCATTTCGCTCATTTAGGGCAGCTACTCTATCTGGCATTGTTGAGATAGCCCTATTAATCTCATCCAGAGTTATTTTATCCCACTCCTCCTGGATAGCCCTGCGCAGGACAGCTTCTTCGAAGATGACCCCCCTGGACTTCAAGCGCTGCTTTATTATTCTCCAGATCGTCTCAATAGGGTTGAGATCAGGCGAATTAGGAGGGTTCATCTCCCATTTGATCCCTAGAAGGTCCTTGAGTGCTTTAACCTTGTTAGGACCCTTGCCCTTAGTACCATGAGGCCCGTCATTATCTTCGATTATAGAATAGATACATGCTGATTTTGGCTGTGGTGTTGTCATTTCCTAGATAGGTTAGCTCGTTTGTATTTAAGGTTAAAATCAAGACTTCTGATTGGTCAGCAGTAATTTAAGGTTTCATTAGCGCCCGTGCCATCGACCAATCGCAAATCGGGTCATTTTACGCCAGAAAGGTGGATATAGGTCCCTACGCCAAATTCCTTTATATTTCTTTGAATAGCACGATCAGAACCATTAGCTATACCAATAGTCTTTGCCACCTTGAAATGACTAGAAGAAGCAAAGCCAAAATTGGCATCTTCTACTGCCTCAATTGCTTCACACTCATATTGAGCAAGTACTTGCTTTCGACCTCGATTGTGGACTTTCTGACTGCGGCGCGCAGTTCCTTCTTTGATGATTCGATAGCCAGTTGTTTCAGATATATTATGTATCTTAAATAGCTCTGTGCGAGGTAGTTTGCCAGCTGTGTGGCGTGCATCGGCGAGGAGGCGCGCGCGGCACGGCGTATCAAGCATCGTTTTTAGCGTTCGTGGGGCCGCAGGAGAAGGAGGATCTATCGAATAAGACTTTCGGCAGACGCGCCGTCTATTTCCCTGTTCAGAACTCATTATTCCCTAAATTTGAGTGAGTATTGGTAGAGAAATAGGGGAATGAAGTAGGGGGGAGAGGAAGGGGATCTGAGAACTCCCGTAAATTTTGGCTCCAAGCTTCGGCCCCTACACCAGCAACTCCCGATGATCCTGGCGACGAGCCCGAGTTCAATCATGGAAACGTCGATTTGCAGTCTTCTCGAACATCAGGAGATGGACCTGCCAACCCTCGAGTTGGAGCAAGAGCAGAAAATCTCAAGTAGAAGGCCCCGTGTAGACTTCGACTGTCAAGGACCATAGCCTCCCAAGGATGACCTAGGACTATCTAGATCAGGAGGATGCGCTGTACATGTGGAACAATGTCGAGGCCGCCAGCTGCCATAATAGCATACAGTGGGCGAGAGAGGGTCGGTTAACTTAATGAGAATAGAATAGACTGGGCGAGAGAGAGACGCGTAACTTAATGAGAATAGAATAGACTGACGAAGTTAGCAACGGCATTTCTGCATTCTTGGCTCGTGACGAACCCGGCACTGTAATAAATACGCAGGCTTGTAATTTAAAATTCAATACCCAGAGCTCCACTACTAGAACTTGAAGTACTTACTCGAGCAAGAAAGCTCCAGCAGGAGGCGACCCATATCAGGTCGCACGAACAACCTACCCTCGTTTCCTTTCGTTTCCTCTGCGCCCCCGGTTCGACTCTACTCAACCCAACCCAACCTCTCCCCTCCTCCCCAGTGATCAAATGCTCCTCCGCCTCCTCACACGAACAACCCAACATCTACCGCGTGCGCGATTCCCCCATCCCATCATTCCAACCCCCACACGAGCACCACCGCGCGAAGGACAAGCACTCCGGGAAAGAACCCTCCACACGACCCTCTCCCTCCTCACCTCCCCTCCCAACCCCCCCCCAATGGCAGCCGAACCCTCCAC
>NW_006916017.1:133707-155165 GCF_000464535.1 Endocarpon pusillum Z07020
GTGTCCTCGCTGAAATCCACCCTGCAATCCAAACTCAGTGCCGAACACGTCGAGATTGTGGACATGAGTGGTGCGTCAAACCCTAACTCCCTTTCTCTCTCTCTCTCTCACTCTACATACCCCTGCTATTATTACTCGCTGATATGGGTTCCCAGGCGGATGCGGCCAAGCCTACGCCGCGACGATCGTGTCCCCGCAGTTCGAGAAGAAGACGGCGTTGGCGCGACACAGATTGGTGAATGCGGCGTTGAGGGAGGAGATCAAGGCGATCCATGCGTGGACGCCCAGGTGTTTTACGCCGGAGCAGTGGAGGGCGGGGAGGCGCAGACGGAGAGCGGGTTGGGGAACGGTTGAGCGGGGGAGCTTAGAAGGGTGCGAACACGGCTTGGTAGAAGGGTGATTCGCGATGGATATGGGTCCCTGTTGGAGAGGGCTGGGGACAGACACGATCGATCGCGAGACATCGTGCGGAGTAGAAGGTCAGTTGGGTCGACCTGCGGGGTCAACGTCGTGACTCTTCTACAGATACAGATGAAGATGGTGGTGGCACCCTACTGGAGATGCCAGGACGCCTAGGCTCCGCCGAAGTTTGTGTGTCTGGGAGTATACATGGTTCAAGCGTACTGACCAACGAAGTGAGTATGAGTCATGGCAGGCTGTTTGGACTGTAACCTCAGGCCTAATAGCAAGCCTGTTCAGATCGCAGAACATATCTACATTAATCAAGAAGCCTACCGCTCGAAGGCTCGACGGCCTCAGAATCATGCAGAAAAAGAATTTGCCCTGTTTCTCAGAGGATGAAAGGCCAGTCGTTTTCATGCCACACATCAGCCTCGTCAGCTCAACAGCACTCTGATCTCTGCTGTAGTCCTCGGATACACCTCTCTCAGCAATGTCTCCTCTTCCTGCTCACCATCCCACTCACCCCCGGTTTTGCCCTCCCCTCCCCGCTTGCCATCCAGCATCAGCTCATCGACCCTCAACACCGCCTCCTCCACAGCCCCAAAATCAGCGCAGAACCTCTCTGCCGCCTCATGCGCGACATCCTTCGCCAGACTCTTATCTGTCAGTCGTTTCATGTTCTCCAACAGATCCATCCAGGCCGAGGGAAGGAAGTCGTCTAGCTGTGCCGCACGACTAGAGAGAGCTTCTGCGTTGAAGACCGGCAATGAGGCCAGATCGATCCGGGTCGGGGCTCCTGCTTTAGTTTCACGAATGGCGGCGAGAAGTGGCTCTACGCCGGACTTACGTAGGAGGAATGAGTGCTGCATTTCGATCAACTCTTCTCGTAGATCTCCTACCTTCCTGCGAGCAGCTTCGAGGAAGCTATGGTTGGGTGGAAGACTTGGTTGTAACGCAGTATTGACGGCGGATAGGTAGTTGAGCTGGAAGACATTTTGCGCTGTAGGGTCTGTAACAACGGTAGCCATTTCTGAGCATTGGTTTAGGAATGGAACAAGTGCGGCTGAGAGTAGCTGGGATATCTCCGGCCCAGATATGTCCGGATTAGCTTTTAGGAAAGAGTTGAGCTGGTCCAACTCCCGAAGCAAAAACGGTGGTGAGCTCAGATCTTCTGGTATAGTCTCGTTTGCAAGGGTAGAGGTCTCATCTTGAAGTAACCGCTCGAAATGGGAAAAGGTTGAGGTCTGGAGCTCTGCAATGGTGTTTCCAAGGATCGACGGAGCACCAACAAGTTTGATGAAGATGTCTTGGTAGAACCTGAACAAGTTCAATGCCTTGTACACGAGCAGTGGGTCATCATTGCTGCGTACAGCAATTTCAATTCGCTGTTTAAGGACGCGACTCACACCCTCAAGATCACGGTTGACTAGTTCGTTCAGTGCCTTGCGACCGTCAAATACTGATGCGCTGTCTCCTGTCTCGTCTTCTCCGATGTTGTTTCGAGACCACGGCTCATTGTCTCTTCCAGCTTGAATCTCTTTCGCGATCTCGTCTCCATCTGAAATGAAGAGACCTTCCAGTGCTTCTCGTTCCGATACCGTTGTGGAATGAACCCATGCAAGCATGTCTCCTACATATCGGAGGAGATCGTGGGTTTGCATTTCTATGGGGTTGGCAGGTCTAGCTGCAGTCACCACCGTGGTAGCGGACTGGGTGAGAGCGATATGGAAAGCGTCGGACAGCGCGTGCTCTCGAGCCTCGGCGAAGGAATCCAAGCAATTTTGGAACAGTGTCGGCCTCTCTGCCAGGACTCTAAGAGCTCGTCTGATTGTGGCGCTGATATGTGGATCTTCAAGATCCAGCATCTGAAACTCTCGTTGGATCCAGGTGTTAAGCTTTTTGAATGCAGCGTTCAGATTTCGAGACGTCTGCTCCATAAGCTCCAACCCAAGGGTTTGGTTCTCGTTGCCAAGCAGAACTTCGCAATCTTTACGGACTTGTTTGACGCGATTCATGATTTGGAAGAATCTATCATCAACAGGTTTGGTCGAGTTGGTCAGCGTTGTCAGATCGTCTTCTGAAACAATGAAATGGTTGTTGAAAGCGTTGAGGGACTGCTGCTTTGTCTCCACTGCCTGTTTCTGTGCTGTCAAGGTTGATGCTTCTTCTAGCATAGAGCCAGACTCCTGCTGAGCTTTATGGATCTGGGTTCGCATCTCTTCACATGTCTTATTCAAATCTGCAATCATTGTGCCAACACGCTCTAATTGCTGCAAAGTTATTAGCACTCCTTTAATGTCCCGGCCGCTGGGAACGTTACCTCTACAACAACTCCAAAGTCCTGTACTATGGCACCATTGCATTCAATGACTTCCTTCTGTGCATCGAGTCTTAGCCTTCGCCTAGCACTAGCATCGTTTACCACGCCTCGAGCATCCAAGATTGAAAGGCTTTCTCTGATCTCAGGGTCGGCGTAAGATTGCGATAAGACACCTGTAAGCTTGTTTGAGAGCACAGTGTTGCGGCCGGAGACGGCGCCTTCAGACGGTGATACTGAGGACTTGGCCACATCTCTCAAGCCGCCACCGGGTTCGTTGAGGTGAGTGGAGGACATGTCTGGTCATGGATAACTCAATTCGGTTGGTTTAGAATAAGCCTCCCAGCGGCCTTAAACAGCTGGCGGCATCATAGCAGCTCTTCAGTAAAAACTTACTTCGTTGAGTTGTCAAACAGGAGCGGGAACATGTGAAGGGCTCTGCATTATGCCCTCAGGGTAAGCGAGTATAAGTATTTCTATATGAAGTGGGAACAGGGAGGTTATGCATGGACATAGTCTGGCTCATCTAAGCAAACCGTAAAATCAGTGCATGACCGCAAAACTCAAGGATAAGCTTTGAGCTTTTCTGAGCGCTGGCGAATCAGAAGAAGGACTGCAATAAGAAAGTGTAGGTTTAGCGGAAGCACAGAGAAGGAATGGTGGTTAGCATTTCGTGGTGTTTCATGCAGCAGTTTGTGACTGGAGGACTCGGTACAATACATCAGCCGCCCGAGATTTAACCGAGTTTAACCGATTGCCTCCCCATAATCCTTACGCAGTACTCCGTACCTGTTCCAACGTGTTGAACTCAAAAATACGGTTTGTGCTATCCTGCTACGCGTTTCATATGCGTTTTGTTACAGACCTGTTACGCGTTTCGCATGTATTTTTGGTATCTGCATTTCGCGCTATTTCTCTTGATATAGCAACTCTGTACGTATAAATGCTCGCTCTGCGCACTGAATTAGATAGAACAACTTGCTATTTCAACACTGATCCGTCGATTAGTCAGCAACGTTCAACACAACGCCATTCAATTTTCGGCTATAGCCTTTCCCAAGATATTTGCAGATCTTCGGGCCTCTTATCCCGCGTTGCAGCATCCAATGAAAGGCTAATCACAACAGGGTTTTCGATGGGAAAGGGTAGTTTTCCAGCAGTACCTTCATGCTCTGATGCTCAATTATAATGCTATAAATCTAGATTCAGGTAATGTGCCAACTCCGCGCTTGTAAACATGCAAACAACAGTAGATGTCGGAGAGAAAGCAGAACGTCAAGGTGTCAAACGATCAACGGAAGTGAGCACGATCTTCGTGTGCAAGCCCAGTCCAAGCATTCGACCGAATAACAGGTCACCTCCATTGACTAAGATACCACAACAGTGTACCGTATATCAAAGTGGGTGCCCGACAAGGGCCGGAAAAACAGGGTCGACATGTCGCTAATCGCTCTAAAAATGATGCATCAAACGCTGGATGGGAAGTCAGCACAGCGACAGATCAGGGCAAGGCCACGATATGTGCAGGTACTTACTAAATCTCGAGAGGCGATATCTGGTCAAAAGGATAGAGCCAATTGCCACCCTTTTCGACTTCAGCCAACCTAATACAAAGTGTCAGCACGGCCCAGCGGCTTGTTTCATTTCTCCACCCTTACCAATCATAAGGCCAGACCACCAAATGACCTTGTACGAGATTTAGGAGCTCTTCCGCCTCAGCTTTACTGGGAATGTCATCTGTTGCCGCGAATTCTCTTCGCCCGCTTCTAGTAGTGGTACGGCGTCGTCGTCGCGGTGTCGTCTGCGTATTCATGTTCATGTTGATGGCTTCGGAATAACCAACGAATTGCAATGCTGGTTTCTCGTTGCTTTGTGGCGATATCGTCAGATCCGGAAGAGGTTCCCGCTCGTCCCCTAGGGTTGGAGACGACGGCTGCGACTCGGGCACGGTAGTTGGAGCAGAATCTTGAGTGGATGAAGTCTCCTCCTTGGATAAGTTTCGGTGCTGTCTTTCTGCTTGTGCCTTGTTCGCCTCTACTGCCCAGGCCCGCAATTGCTCGTGATCTCTTTGTACAACATCTCCCTTCTCATCATGTGCAGCATTCTTCGATTTCCCCTTTAGTACGCTTGCTGCCTTCTGACCCTCGCTTGAATGCAAATGCTTGGTGCCTTGAGTCAGAAGTGCCTTTTTCTCGGACAAACCTGCGCCAGGTGGCCCGCTCTTGTGGCTAGAGTATGGCTGGGATCGAATACTCGACTTGCTACCGGTCTCGCCTTGCATCTCCTCGAAGCGCTCGCCATAAGCTACGTATTCCTTATACTCTTTCCAGCCTCTGACCTCGTTGTCCGGCATACAGCGGAAGATTGAACGAAATATTTTGGCGTTGTTTTCCGCAATGGCGTGCCATGTATCGAGCGAAAATGCATCAAGGACTGGATCCTCCATGCAGTCCTTGTCAACCATAGGAAGCTTTAATTCGTTCACAAGTGGGTGCCGACGCTCTCTAGAGCCCTTAGAGAATGATCTGTGCATAGCCGGACCACCAATATCTGTATCGTCCGTGTCCGGCAAGGGCGGTAATTGTGAAAGCAGAGGAAGACCAAGTTGAGTGGTTGAGGAACGAATGTTTCCTGGTCTCGGTGGCAATGGAGGGTTGCCCAGCTCGTACGCCTCTAAGATTGAAGGACGTCGCGGCATCTCCCCCGGCTTCAGTGGCCTTTGTAAAGGATTTTTACCCTCCGTAGCTACCTCAGCAACCAGAACTTCTTTGCTTTCTTTGATGACTGCAGTGTCCCTGCCAACACCGTAGCCTAGATGCTCTATTATCTCCATGTTATCAGGACCTTTGCCCTCCACATCCTTGCGATGCTCAGCATTTCCTGTCACTCTAGAATCCTCAGTCAATTTGCGATTTGACTTCAGATTGGGGTTATCTGCCTGTTCCCAATCAATATCGTGATTGAAGCTCGCCAGGCCTTCAGCACGAGCCAATGTTTCTTCAGGCGCGGTGTCCCTGGGGACAGTTTGGCTTTGGACTGCCAGATTTGTCGATGAGGGCAACATCGGTAGATTCTGGTCTGAATTGTTGGAGTGAGCAGACATGGGTGGCTTCTCGTCTTCGGGATTTCCAAACTCCTCTTCTACGATTTGCGCGTCTTCCATGATTTTGTCAACATCAAGGCCAAGATGTTCACGCATCAGACGCACTCGGAGCGTGTGCGGAAATCTGCCTACCATATAGGGCTGGCCGTTCATTTTCGACCAAAGCATGTCTGTATCTCGCACGATAGAGGCACATTCTGAATCTCTGTTGCCAAGCATCGATCGTTCATTGATATTGGCGGATCCTATGATAGCGACCCGGTCATCAACTATCATACACTTCGCATGGATGTAGAGTTGCTCGGTTACGAGCCGCTGCCGAGGCCCTATCTTGCCCCATGCCCGAAGGCCATAAAACTGAATATAGTCCTCTGGCTCGATACCCTGAGCTCGCAGACGCCCAAAAATTGAGGACTCGCCACGGCAAATGCTTCTGAATTGGTACTGCATAATAAGTCGGATGCTGGTGCCGCCTTCGCTGTCAACCGTGTTCTGGAATCCAGGCATCAGGGGAATAACAATCATCGCTCGCCATGCCTCTTCGTTTTTGGCAGCACGAACCACACGTTCGACCAGGGCGTCCCCAATCGTATTTTTGATAGTGGTGACATCAGTGACACAGCTGGAGATGAAAAACTGGTTCTCGATATACACAAAGTGTTCAGACTCCTCGATCATCTTCGCATATGCTGTCATGATACTATGCTCCGTCTTGTCAGGTGTCCCGATGGACCAAGGGCCGCAAGACCGAAGAATCTGCACCTCACAAGTTCCGTCCAACCCCAATGCTTCCAAGTCGGCAGGATTGAAGTCGGGAGGCGGCAACAGAAACGGAGTGGGGCGAGTCGGCTTACGTTGTCGAAGGACATAATTCCACCTTTGCACGAAATGTCGTGTAAGATCTCTTGCAGGCTGGCCAACAACCTGCATCGAAATGTCGTGCCACGGCATCCGAGGGATCACCGATCGATCATACATTTCCTCATATGGTTTACTGAGAGCGAAGAAGTCTTGGACTCGTGGGTTAGAGTAGTCCTTTCCAGGCCACAGCTGGCAATGGTCTGCGTCTTTAGGCAGTTCCGATGCCTCAAAACCGGTGGATTTGTCGTCGGTGACGGTGTGCTGTGGCGTATCCCATCTACCGAAACAAAGGTCAATGCCTCCGATGAAAGCCAGAGTGTGATCTACGATGCACAACTTTTCGTGATGTGCCCAGAAGAACGTGTTCTGACGGAACTGGTTTGGGGAACGCTGTACAAAGACGTTTGGGTGTAAGTCCAGCAAAGAGAATTTTGTATACTGAGAGTCAATTGGGATTGCGGATTCGACATTCCGGTAAATAATGACAAAGATCTTGACTCCTTGCTCAGCTTTGCGCTTCAACAACCTATCTAGCCTCCACTTCTGGCTGATGGCTGGAGGCCTGCGCATGTATAGTTCAGGGCTCAACCACCAATCATGTATATATATGACATCTTTGGCTTGATTGATTGCTCTGGACACGACCCACATGTGGTCTCGGCCATCAACCAGCCACTGGGCAAAGCACTTGGGCCGGACAGGCGCGAAGCTCCCAAACCGGTTGGGTTTCGTCCAGGGCGAAGCTTCGACCATCATCTGAATAGAGTCCTCAAACTGCTGTAACTGACGTTCATTCCTAGCGAGAAGCTTCATTTTTCTCTCTGAGTTGTATAGCTTGAGTCTGTGATGTTGAGGGATCGAAGCTGATTCTTTGGCTGCTTGTGCGATCTGCTTGGGCTTGGCCTTTGCCTTTTGATCCCGAAGGAGAGACGTTTTAGGATGTATCTTAAAGTCTTCGTCAAATAAGAAGACGTCGTAAATATGCATCTCCTCCGGCGAATCGACACAGACAACATAGCTATGGCGTACTAAGAACCACTTCGGAGTGTGTCTGCCTCTGAGGTTGGCTGGGGTCAAAGCCTTCCGAAAGTCGAGACCTTTGCCAGATCGAATGACGAGAAACCCCTCTTTTCCATGAAAACTGCCCTCAGCAGCGAGCCGCAGGCCCAATGCAGAGACCTCCAGAAATTTGCAGAGGCGATTGCTGTCAGCACGGAAAAGCATAAATTTGATCATCTTCTGAAGATAGACCTCCAATTTCTTACGTTGTCTCTCGTGAAACGTCTCTCGCCTGCCAGTGATGTGATTAACAACACTTGCTAGGCCGCCAG
The DNA here is from genome assembly GCF_000464535.1 of Endocarpon pusillum Z07020. Classification (NCBI taxonomy): domain Eukaryota; kingdom Fungi; phylum Ascomycota; class Eurotiomycetes; order Verrucariales; family Verrucariaceae; genus Endocarpon; species Endocarpon pusillum. Next base: position 141,722 of record NW_006916017.1, read on the forward strand.
CAGATCCTAAGGCTCCACTGAGGCTCTGGTCCTCCTGTTGTCTGTTCGCGCTAGATCTTCGTCGCGACAGAGCAAACGACGAACGTCTTTGATGCTTCGGAGCCGGTCTCTCTGCGCCAGTCGCACCTCCATCTGTTTCTGCGCCTCCCTCCTCGTCCTCATCCTCGATTTCATCCTCTAAACCTCGAACCTGCTTGAGATATGGAAATGCGCTTTTCGGAAAACGTGGCATGCCCTTGTCATCTGGTGCCTTGAGACGGACATATTTCTGAGTGCTGAAATGAAGTTTGTATTTCAGGTGGAGATTTGCGAAGTCACGCAATGATCTCCTTATTGTCCACTTCATGCGGTTTAGGCCACTCCCATATTCAAGCTCTATCCGAAATACCATGTGACGATCGCCCTGGACAAGACCATCAGTTTCTCTGGGTTTTGAGTCATACTCACTATCCACAATTTTGACCTTCAACTGTTCAAGGAGTACTGGCACGCGTTTGCTCCCATGTTCATCTCGCTGGAACATGCTGGCGACCATAAGTGCAGCAGGGCTACCAGCGATTAGTTCGGCGAGCAGTTCGGCGGACTTCTCATGGTCAATTGTCCGATCTCTGCCCTTCCTTGGGCCAAGAAGCTTAAGCTGTTGTTTAATTTGACGCCATTTTTGTGCACTAAGACTAGTGCCTCGTTCCCCTTTCATGCGATGTCGCCGTGACGGGCTGTCAGCTGCTTCTGCGTAACCTACCAGACCTGTAAGACGCTTCATAGCTGTTGGCCTTTTTGCTTCAGGAGTGCCGTGATTCTTGCGCTGTCCTTGACCGTGGCTAAGGCCACGCAGTGCATTTCTCATTCTTGATGGACTGTTGGTGCTGAGTCGATTCCGGCCTTCGTCTTCAGACATTGCATGGTAACCTTCCCCAATGTCGTTTGTCGTTGCTCGCCGTTGTGGTGGTACAGGTCTTCGTTCATCTGTAGAGGCCAACGAGTGGGAGCTAATTAGCGCAGGACCTGTTGGGGTTCCTGGCGTGGCTGGAGCAGTTTTGATGCCACCTTCATGGAGCACGGGTTTCTTCCTTCGTCTTTTACGGACTGACGGGCTATCAGGTTGCCGCTCAGCTCCGCTTTCTTCAGCATCAGCATCTGCTTCACTGGCATCCTCTTCCAGAGTCATCGGAAAGTACGCTTCGTTGCGGTCAGCTCTGGGGGAAGACAGGTTGTTGGCGATAGCTTTGCCGTCTCCAGCATTTGAACCACCATTCGGCGTCCTTGGATAAATGAAGCTCGGTGAGGTAGCAAACGACTTCAACCTCGAATACAAGGTATTACCAGGTTGCGCAGAACCACGACCATCCGAATTCTCAGTGTCCCCACCTTCTTGCTCATTATCTATTGTGTCTCTGGTGAACTGCACACTTCGTCTTCCCGCCCCTTGTATTTCAAGCATACTACTAGCCACCGGATCGTGCCCATCAGATACCGCTCGTACATGTGGACTGATGGGCGAGGCATTGCTAGGGTCCAGAGTCACTATTCCTGGCGGTGACATTCCTGGCTTGGGTGGCGCACCATTCTCGTAGTCAAACCGAGAGGTGATATTTTTGCGTTGGTTTGGGCTGCCACGTGCGCTGTTATACTTTCGGTTCCCGTTCCCTGTGCCCGTGCCATTGTTCTTTTGCTTGCCATCCCCGGCGACCGTATTATGGATAGATTCGTGCTGGTGGTCCACCATGGGCGTTTGTCCAGCATGTTGCATTGTAAGCAGAACACCGAGACTGCAGGAGAGATCGACGCATCGAACAGCAACAATCTGCAATTTATGAACCGTGTCCTCGTCCAAATTCTATGGCTGCTGGCCTTTGCTGGCGTCTCTCCACGGCTTCTCTGTGTCTCGTGAGCTCTTGCAAGGTTACACTGGCTTGGGTTCCCGAGAGTCGACGTCACATTGGAAGTGTCCGCTCACGATGTCAGAGTATCTAGATTAGCAGTCTCGTAGTAATAGCAGGCACTGCGAGTTAGACGTAGAAACCTAGCTTGATGTAAGAGTCTCGTTTGAACAGAGGCGCAATTGATGCCAAGCCAGACTACATGGGGTGCGGCAGAATATTACTACCTCTCAACTCTAGATTCCGGGACATATGACGCTTGTTTAGGCGGTCTTTAACGCTGCTTTCGGCCTCTGTTGCACCACGGGTCATGTGACGCCACCCCAGCCACTACCAGCGAGCTGTTTGAATTCCCAGTGTATCTTCTATCTTGAAACCTGCAGCTCTCACTCGCTTCTCCATTGTTTTTACTTCTGTCGTCCGCGAGAAGCTCGAGAGCACGTTGAAAAGCAGCACCTTCAATCGCTGGGCACTAAAGAATGTGTTAAATCTCCACTCTGTGACAAAGTTCCTGATGGAGTTATGCATTTCAAAAATCACGCCACTAGCTCCTATAATCATTTTCATCAGATTACTAGCCGTTGAGCGAGCTTGGACGTTGCTACATATTCAGCTCAACGACTTCGTCCGTTTGGCGCAGTCCCTCATCAAGGAGTTCTGTGCGTATGATCTCGAAGTGATGACGCTGCGTTTTTGGTCATCCCGACTGAGTGTAGTGCAAACCTCAACCCAGTACATCAGCAAGGGTGACGGGACAGGAGAGCGTTGTCACCAAGGATTTTGGTCTAGACCTTTTGTGGATCTACGACCGCACCTTCGTCAAGCCGCTTCCAAGATACCTCTTACCATGCACGTTTTGAGAGCAGTTGCTAAGCAAGCTTTCTAACCCTGCGGATCGTCATCATGCAACACTCAAAGCCGCGATGGAATACTTGCAGACATACCCATTCTTATATAACCCTTCTATGATCTTTCAATAATTTTTTCACTTGACTGTGGCCGCCCTCAGCCGCTGCTTGGAGTGCAGTGCGACCATCAACAGATGCTGCTGCTGCATTCACATCGGCCTCTGCAGCAAGCAATCTCTTCACTACCTTAATATGGCCTCCGTGTGCTGCTGATTGGAGTGCAGTTCGATCATCAGCTGCTGCTGCTGGTGCATTCACGTCAGCCTTTGCAGTAAGCAACCTCTCTACCACTTTAATATGGCCTCCGTGTGCTGCTGCTTGAAGCGCAGTTCGACCAGATAGTACGTCAACATCAGCCTCTGCAGCAAGCAATCTCTCCACCACCTCAATATGGCCTCCGCCTGCTGCTGCTTCGAGTGCATTTTGACCATGTCCTTTATTGATATCAGCCTCTGTAGCAAGCAATCTCTCCACTATCTCAATATGGCCTCCTTCCGCTGCTGCATGGAGTGCAGTTCGACCACGAAGTGATTCTACTGCCACTTTTGGGTCTGTTTCAAGCAGGTATTCTAACACTTTCACCTTACCTCTGCCAGCTGCAGATATGAACAGCTCCAGTGTTGTTTGTTTGTGGAAAGGTTCGTTGCTTTTCTCAATACAAGTAAGAAGTGCCTTATGGTCGTAGGATAAAATAAAGTCCAAGACTATTTTTGCACGTTGGTTCCATTCAACACCTGTCCATGAGGTATGACCAAGGCTGTCCACATTCAGTAATATAGCTTTCCACAGGTTCCAGGCACGAATATCCTCTGTAGTAAAGTCGGTGCAATGCTGAAGCCAGTACTTGGATGCATAATCTAGAAAAGGATGCTCGATGCTCGTCTCTGCACTTTTGGGTATCTGCTTCCTCAGATCAAAGTTAGTAGTCTTCCTAAGACATTGCAATCGCCCTAGTTTGGATAGCGGAGCACCCAGTTTAGAGCCTAGTTCGGCCGAGAGAGAAGCTTCTAACGCCAGCTCAGGGCTGAAGGACGCTTGCGCTTTTGTTATTCTGTCTAGCTGTCTCTTGAAATCACTGGAGTTGAGATATGTGACGCAAATCTCTCCAAGTTCATAGTTTGCCTTGTCTGGGTGGAAGTGGAAATCAGAATGGTGTGAGCCTAGAGACTGATCAAGCAAGAAGATCTTAATGGTGTAGTGAGCGAAGTGAACTGTATCATCGCCCTCATCCACATAAACCAGATTCTCACACCATGAAATATCTCTCCAGATATCGTTTGTTCGTCGTCCAGGCTTCAGGTAGGAAGAATAAGGTTCCACAGATAAGGCTTCCTGAAGTTCCCCTATTGACAATGGGCGTTGCACACTGGCCAACATGCGTAAGATCTTCTTCACAGTCTTTTCGTGCTTGGAATCAACGATACGGGAAACAATGCAATGGTACAACTTTGGTAAGTCTTCAGGAAGGTTGTCGATTGTTCTGCGTATGTCTTCATCGCAGCTCTGAGAGCAGAGGTCTTGAATCATGAAAACAACCCAAAGGAACCTGTAGAATGTTAGTGCCGCTAATATCAGTCTTCACTAAACTACTGACATTCCTTGTGCTCCTCGGACAAGAGCATCTTGAATGTCTTTTAAAAGCTTGGAATTACCCACAACCAATTCCTTGCTGGCTACTCTCTCTTGAATCTCATCCTTAATAAAGGCCTCAATGTCTGAGGAAGCCTCTGGACGGCTCATCTGCACGTGATGGAAATGGCGATGAAGCATCTTCACTTCAGTGCTGATGCTGTCCCGACTTATCAGCAGCAATTTCAGTGTTGAACCACTTCGTTCTAGCAGCCGGTGAAGCACCTTAAAGAGCGTTTTGCGCTCATTTGCCCTGCACTCGTCAACGCCATCTATTACAACAAAGTGAACTTCTGACAATGCAATGACATCCTGCAATAAAGACTCTAATTGCAGTGCATTCAAGGGAGGGTCCTTCAGATACTCAGCAAGACGAGACTCGACTGTTGTGGGCAAGTTCTCCACGTCCAGGCATTGCCGAATCAATGAGCTTAGGATAGTAGTCGCTCTCAATGACGTTTCATCATCATACCGGCAGAAGAAGTAGTTTATGCGGGCAGACTGGACAGTGTTACAGAACTGGAATAGATATCCGATAGAGTTGGCACTATAGCCTAAGATCTCAGCGGTACTCAGCGAATCATGAGATGAAGACATCACCTACATAAGTATTGTTTTACCAGATCCCACTATGCTCTACTTAGCATGCGGTGATGATTGAGACAAGCAGGCCCTTACCTTTTCCAGAACACCAGAACAAGGACAATATGTCACTGTTCAGCCAGTCTCTGAATTCATGCGTTGTGGCCAACCACTCCGAAGTTCCCCCCTGACGCTTTGAGCAAGCATGGTAGAAGGCGGTACGGTAATTATACTGTGAGAGAGTATCTAGAAGCTTCTGCTTTCGAGCTTCTACATACCACAAGGGTGAGTCATCATCATATCCCCTCTATTACAATTTTGACAAATAGCTTACTTGACTCCCGTTCATCTCTCTCTAGTCTCCACTCCCGGCCTTCTTCAGCAGCAATATCCATCTTTTTGAAGAGAACAATCTGAGCATCTTTCTAGATATGGATTGCTCTTTTCTCTCAATGACTTGGAGCTGTTGATCTTGATAGGCAGCTTTGATAGAGGCAAGCCGGATCTCTTCCTTGACGTCTTTGCTTTTGCTATCGATCTGGCTTTCAAATGGGCCAAAGTCCGCCTCAAATGAGTTGAGAAAACTTTTCGCAAGATGCAAGAAACCTGCATGCCCGAGTCACCAGAGTCGCTCGTAGATAATTCTATTCCGCCAGATGACCTACCTGATCTTTGGAATACCACAACTGCGTGTCGACAGAAAGCGACGATAGTTGCGTAGAAGCTGCAAAGCGCTGTCCGCAGCCCGACAGAGGTCCCATAGAGCAACTGATATTCTGTAAATCGCGGACAATGCTTGCCGATACGCATCAGTAGCGCTGAAATTTTGTCGAAATATGAAGAGAAGTTCGCTGCAGCCTAGAAAGAGTCAGGGCCGTGTACCAGGTCGGATACCACATTCGAACAAGAAGCGCAAACTTGATACTTCCCCACACAAGAGCTGCCACACTGGGTTTTGACGAGACAAACGTGTCTACAATGGTAGAGAATTGTTGAATCGATTCGAGAAACCTATGTAAGCGCGTTGCGACACCGCGGCTTCGGCGTTCCGCATTTCTGTTATCAAGCTCTGTAGTAAAGGAAACGACAGCATCAGCATCGGGTATGGCATTGATCGCCTTCAACTGATTCTTCTGTTCTGCTGTCAGGGTTTTCTGGAAATGTTGCAGTGCATCCTCAAGTTCGTCGCTTGTTCTACAAGGGTGATCAGTGATATTGGTTGTTGGCGGCAGCCTGGTCATATTCATACGCAGTCGAGGCCATCTTCTGTAGAACTCACAATGCCAGATAACGATACAGATATGCTGTTTCCAAACTTCTCACAATATTGTTAACGAAGCAGGTAACTATAGATTGTTGTGAAATGCTGTGAGCCTTAGTTGGGATCTAGGTGGGGATCAGGCGATCGTGTTGCTTGTGCAGTAGGAGTGGGGTCTCCATGCTTACTAAGGGGCTTACTCTGTGTACATGCATCTCACCAGTCAAATATTTGCATTTAACTTTCGTTGGCATAGCTGTACTGTGTACAAAGCGTTTCAGAGCAAAACATAATAGAAGACTGGATTCACGTCGGATTTTCTTGCTAAGACTTATAACTATCGAATATGTCTGCAGCTTTTAGTATTCTGAATATTAACTTTCTCTTTCATATCTTATCCCCGTAGTGATTGAGAGGGTAAGTCCCCAGGAAAGCTTTTCCTTGGCATCAACCACCCCCCCGCCCCGAGTTGGTCATTATTATTCAGTTCTCAGTTCTCCAAGTGCCTTTACAGCCCTCCAGTCCAGTATCGGTACCAATCCACTCCACTCGACCTGTGGCCACTCTATTGTCCGCCTTGAGCTGGGTAACTAATCATCCAAGCATCGATGTATTGAAGCTCGAGGACTACTCCACATCAACGATTTTAGTGCAACTGTCCTAGATGAAGCCTTTGCGCTTTCTCTGTCCATCCCTTTATTCTGCCATGGCGGGGGCTAAACCGGAAGAGGCAGCGCACCGGCAGCTAGACTACGCATATAAGTACTACTATTAGATTAGCCTCACATTCAAAATATAATCAACCCCTTAAGAATCTGAAGACTTAGCTAGTATCTAATTGAGTATGGTGTGGAGTTTCGTCACCATTACAGACGAGGAATATGAGTGAAGCTTGCATTCATAGGTGTTGCCAGTCAATGAAAATCTCAGCAGTCTCTGGACTTATACAGCGTAGAGGTCAGAACGAATCGAGCTTCGTCAAAAATATTCAGAACACTCTCCTTCAGCTCTGGCGGCCGATGCCACCTTGTCCTTTCATCAAGGTCTTCGATCATGTCAATCACGTTATTGTAAATCTAAAAATATTGTCATGGTACGAAGACTGTCTGGTTGACCTAAGATGTACACAGGACGTATGCAGTTTTGGCCTGCATAGATAACAATGAGAGGCAGCCGAATTGGACACACTCTTGAACATGTAACTTGAAGGTTCAACTGTCAGTTCCCTTCTCTAGATAGAGCATTATCGCAACAGTCATTTTACTGCAGCGAAACCACCAACGAAATCTGCTTCAGTCTTACTTGCCGACTATTCAATCCTCTTGAAGAGCATCGGGGAGATCTCGGGTTATGAAGTAGTTTGAAACAGGACGAGATATGATGCCTGGGTGGTGGAACGAAGCAATCAATCTTGAAAAGTGAAGTTTCGCCTTGCAAACGGAAATCGCAATCAATAAGTTCTGGCAATGAGGCTAAGATGATGATCGACTCGAGGAGAAGGATGCCAAAGCAGTGCCAGGTTGCTACCCTTGTTGTCTGGTCTTAGGTCCAGCTGCAGATCGCAACTGATTGAAGTCAAATGCCATCTGTTTCCTCACGTACTTTGTGAGCCGGTCCATCCATCGTCTTTAGGTAACTCCCTCGTTTCCCTAGCGTCAGCTGATTCAACAGTCTTTGATCGAGAGCAGACACATTCCTTCAGAGCTCCCTACTGAGCTACTGTACCCGTCTTCTTTGCGTTCCTCGCTTGTAAACGGGTTCGGATCTCCTTGGCACATGCAGGACCATACTTTGTTGTAGCCCAATGGTGGATTTCATTGATCCATTCGTGCAGCCTTTTGAGACCACTTGGTCCAAGCAACGATGCAGAGAAGATTCGCTTCATCGTACAGCCCTTCCCAGTCCATTCATTGTCATGATCAGGAGTGATCTGCCAGCATTCGCAGTTCATATCATCAAAGATGATTGTAAAATGACAGTGAAGGGCGTTGTTCAGTGCTCCGGCAGCTTCGGGACACTCTTTTGAAGTCTCCATGTATAAGCAATACCGGTTGTAGAGAGCTTGCTTGGCATTGCATGCTGCTCGTCGTCTCGCTCCTTGGAGTCGTTCGTCGTCTTTTCGAAAATCGATAGTAAGATAAGGAAAAACCAAGTTGTCGCCTATCACGCAGGTGTAATTTGTCAAATACTCGCGAACGTCTTGTTCAAGAGCCTCCACGACGAGCCAAAAGGTACAGGAGAAAGGTTGCGGCGATGTGGTGCACTCAGACAGCGAGTCAGGGGACGTCTTCCACTGAATATGCTCGACATTGATGCCAAAGTTGTGGACTTTTACAGCGCTTGGCGGTCCATAGTTCGGGGCAGCGTAAGGTGGATCTAGGCTGAAGAACCGATCATGGATCAGGGAAGAGAGGGGATAACTTGAATACCGATAGGCCATTAACAGATTGTAATCACGAGAGACGCGTTCATAAAATGCACTATCTTTGTCATGCTGGGTTGAGCTCTTTGGGTTGTTTGTCCCCGCTGCTGATCCGTGCCCGAGCATAGAGTGAAAGTGATCTTGTGCAGACGTGGTGGCTAGTTCGTCCTTTCCAATGTTACAAGGCATGTCTTCCTGTGCGTCACTGGCCGGAGTAGTTACTGCATTTGGCGCTCGGCCACGGACCCTAGAGGGTGCTCTTGCATTTGGTTCTGGCTTGGTTTCTGTCTGATCGAGCTTGCCCCAGTGGACGGCTCTCTGTGATGAACTCATGGTTGGCAGTGAGTGACCAAACTGCTGGGCATTCTTTCCCATCAGATTCGAATATTGCCCGAAAGTAGCTGGTTCGTTAAGAGGATAATCTAATACATGTTCAGCGAATCGTCTTTGCTTTTTAGATAAAACAGGCCTCACTGATAATTTGATCGTCTGGAACTGATGACTCTGTAGAGAAGATTTTTTCTTCAGAAGCGCCTACCGCTTCCAATACTGATGACCACAAATGAGCAATCTCCAACGGATCAGTTGCTGGGATGTGCTCTTCAGGCTCCGTTGATGGCTGTGAGTAGTCTGTAGAGGCAACAGAAAGTACATCTTCATTCTGCCCAGATGAGCAGAATATATGATTCCATGTGGTTGGCGGCTGCATTGCTTCTGATTGCAATATGCTATGGCACAGTGTTCTCTTTGATGTGTGCCAGCGGTTATGGTATGCACAGCAGTCTTTGAAGAGTTGTCTTTGGTGGAGATCTGCGGACAAAGAAGGGAAAGGATGGATAGTAAAGCAACCAGAAGAAGATATGGACTCTATAGCTGAGGGATTGACTGTGCAGCCCTACACCGAGTCCTAAGGAGCTATCAAATACAAAACAATTCCAACAATTCTGATCCATGATCAACCATGAACGGGCTTGTGCTCTTTACATGTACACAGAAATTGTGCGCTTCTGCAGCACGTAGAATTGAAACACAAATTGATACCTTTGCACAGCTTAAAGTAACAACATCAAATGAACATTGATCAGTCATGTAAACGTATGTGCAGTAGTGTCCAAAGAGGTCAAAATAATTGTACTCCCTTACTCAGGCTTGCTGAAAGATCATCCCATGGGTAAGATTGAATTCCTTACCAGAAATGTGTCAGTGGACTGCGACCATTTGCATATTCACGCTGAGGCCAAAGCAATGGCTGATCGCTGTGCTTGCTCTTGGACACAATGTTAAAACGGTCGATAACGAGAGGTGCATGATGAGGTGGTGATCTGAATTATCTATACTCTCTATGTGTAGAATCTATATAAGGAGGAGAAGCAGGCTAATATAGAAGGGCGTGCGGAGTCACGTAACAGCGGCCTTGGCATTGTGCTCTGCCACTGCCCTATTCCAACATTGCAGGGGCCACATTTTGGATGTGGGGCTAGCCCCTAATAAATAGTCGATATACGGAGTTTTTGTGCATCAAAAGTCTGTCTTCAATAAGTGTATACTAAGATCAGAGTGCTACTAGCGTTCTGTAGCTGAGCTTTAGTAATGCATTAACTCATGCGGTACAGGGAGCCGCACCTAGACTGCCTCCTGTCAGACAAAAGCTAGTTTACGGTCCTTTTGGTCCAACACCTCCTAACAGACCCCTGTTCTGAACATCTTTTAAGGCCTCCGGCCCTTGATTCAGGCTGTTCGACGTGACTTCTATCAGGCCTTCGGGCCCGTTGACCGTCTCGATGATGCCACCAGGAATTAGTATTACACTAATGGAGGAACAGCTAGCTGTACTTCATCTTAATTAGCGTATATTGAAGACTTTTGATGCACGACTCGGTATATGGGACAGGGATTCAAAGGTGGAGACGGCTTATCCTTTTCACTCTCATCCAGAGTACAACATACTAACGAATGAACAAGACTTCTACAGCCGAGTACTGTGCATTGCGAAAGTGTTGCAATTCCTTGGCGCTACTCTCGAATTGCTGGCGCCGCGGGGCAGAATTGTGGTGAGATATAGGAATAGCTCCCCACGTACGAAAAACGCGTAGAAATTGCTTGAAATTACTCATAGACCTTGCTGGCGCTTATATCTTGCCTTATCTCAACTGCTGGCCTTTAGTGTTGAGTTTTTAATGAGTGGATTACGTTTATCAAAGCCAGCAGTGAACTAAATAGAATTCTGCGGACTTTAAGTAAGAGGATATTAAAGAGGATATTAAGGAGAATATTAAGGAGGATCTCAAGGAGGATCTCAAGGAGGATATCCCTCTCTTGTTCAATATAGCATCTAACTCTATGTATAAGACGAACCAATAATACTACTCTCCTTGATATCCTTCTTCTTAATATCCTTCTCCTTCTTAATATTCTCCCCCTCCTTAAGATCCTCCTCCTTAAGATCCTCCTCCTTAAGATCCTCCTCCTTAAGATCCTCCTCCTTAAGATCCTCCTCCTTAAGATCCTCCTCCTTAAGATCCTCCTCCTTAAGATCCTCCTCCTTAAGATCCTCCTCCTTAAGATCCTCCTCCTTAAGATCCTCCTCCTTAAGATCCTCCTCCTTAAGATCCTCCTCCTTAAGATCCTCCTCCTTAAGATCCTCCTCCTTAAGATCCTCCTCCTTAAGATCCTCCTCCTTAAGATCCTCCTCCTTAAGATCCTCCTCCTTAAGATCCTCCTCCTTAAGATCCTCCTCCTTAAGATCCTCCTCCTTAAGATCCTCCTCCTTAAGATCCTCCTCCTTAAGATCCTCCTCCTTAAGATCCTCCTCCTTAAGATCCTGCTCCCTGCTATCCTCCTCCTCCTTGAGATCCTCCTCCTCCTTGAGATCCTCCTCCTCCTTGAGATCCTCCTCCTCCTTGAGATCCTCCTCCTCCTTGAGATCCTCCTCCTCCTTGAGATCCTCCTCCTCCTTGAGATCCTCCTCCTCCTTGAGATCCTCCTCCTTACTATCCTCCTTATATCCTCCTTTCTACTATCCTACTCCCTACTATCCTCTTTATATCCTCCTTTCTATTTGCGTTATAAAAGCGCTATAAAGTTCTCCCTACGTTTGAACGCTTCTCACAATTCAACACCATAATTTTCTATCTCAAAATTTTGGCAGTAAGGTCACAAGAGAGTCTATTTTACTATCCGGGCGATTTTAGGCATTCTACTACGATAATTAGGTGGTAAATGGCCATCCTCTGCCCTCACTGCAATTCTGCCCCGCGGCCGGTGAGACCTTCTAAGACTGAAGACTTGCCACTCGATTAATCACCTACTACCACCAGCTTTACAATATTGGTACTGTGCATTGCGAAAGTGTTGCAATTCCTTGGCGCTACCCTCGAATTGCTGGCGCCGCGGGGCAGAATTGCGGTGAGATGTAGGAATAGCTCCCTAGGGCCGTAGAACGCGTAGAAATTGCTTGAAATTGCTCATAGACCTCGCTGACGCCCTTCTCTTGCCCTATCTCAACTGCTGGCCCTTGGTGTTGAGTTCGCGATGAGCAAACTGCGCTTTTCGAAGTCGACCGTCGACGAAATGGCCCTTTTGCTTGCTACAGGCGTAGAACCACGAGAAATAGCTTATAGATTTCGATGCCATGCTTCAACTGTTGGCCGAATCCGGCAGAATATTAATACGTTCGGAGAGCCACGGCCAGCGCCTCAAGCGAAGATGGGTAGGCCGCAAAAAATCACCCCAGAGGCGCTTGAGGGCCTTCTTGATTGGCTTCTGGATAATAGCTCGGAGAAGAAGCTCTCTTATCTCGACGAAATGGTAGCGTTTCTAGATAAGGAGTATGATATAGGAGTATCGAAATTAACTGTTTGTCAAACTCTAGTAAAGGAGAAGATTACGCACAAAGCTATTAGTATCATTTTTATTTGCTTGAATTCAGACTTACTTTGTAGGTTGAGCGTAGAGCTGGTGAGCAAGATAAAGAGTTGCGAGATTACTACAGAGCTCAGATATGCGAAATTCGTACTAAAGAAGCTATATTTGTCAACGAATCAGCTACGCACAAGCATACAAAAGACTGTAAAAGAGATTAGTCTTTATGCAGTGTACCTTGCAGAGTAATAGTACTAAATAAGCGCTTAAGGAGATAGAGCATCTTACTAGCTATAAGAATTAATAATTATCTCAATTATAAAATATACTATAGTAGCTTTAACCGCAAGAGATTTAATATATTTATTTAAAGATTACTAATAAAGATAAATCTATATCTTAGGCCATAGTTAGTACTAATTATAAATAACTATAGCGCTTATTATAGTTAAGTAAGCTTTTAACGCTATATTTACTATTAATACTAATATTTATATATAAGAGCTAAGAGATATATGCTAAAAGATAAGTGTTTAATTAATATATCTATCTCTTTACTCTCTTAATTTTAATTTTAATAAACTCTTATTTTCTTTGTTAAAAGTATAAATAAGATTAAATAAAGAGCTTGCAAGGTAGTTTACTAATTAGTATAAGGGCTTCTTTTATTTTGCTATATAGCTTTATAGTATTAAGAAGCATACAAAGAATTATTTTTGCTATTATTATTTTTATATTAATAAAACCATTATTAATATGTCTTATAATACGCTTAAAGCGCTATAGAGTTACTAAGAAATAATATAGATAAAGAGCTATTATTTAATATTATAGAATTAGTAATAGCTACTATAATTAAGCTATAATTATTAAAAAGCAAATTGTTATCTTGATAAAATTTATA
>NW_006916018.1:0-9322 GCF_000464535.1 Endocarpon pusillum Z07020
TAATATTATATTTTATAATTATCTTCTTTTTAGAATTAAAATAAGTTAAAACTAGCTCCTTTAAAATTAAATCCTTTCGCGCCTAAAATACTTTTATATAATAGTTATTTTAAATATACCTTATATTCTTCTTTAATAAGTTATTTAGTAGCCTTATTATCTTGCTAAATCCTAAGCAAAATTATTAATAAAAGTTAATAAACTCTAGGAATCTTTATACTATATAGATATCTCTTAGCTTAGGTTTCTCTTACTCTTAAATAACTTATATACGCTCTAAATTTATCTAAATACCTTTTAAAGTCATGATTAACCTAAGATACTTTACTAACTATATATAGAACTCGCATTTCTTAATGTTAGCTTAAATATTACTTTTATAGAGAATCTATAAGACTTCTTATATATATTACTTATGTTCTTCTCTTAATTAGCTAAAAATCAAGATATTATCTAGATATAATATAACGAATTTTCTAAGTACCTTTATAAATTTCTTATTTATAAAGCATTAGAATATTACTAATATAAAGATTAATCTAAATAGTAATATTCTGTAATAATAGTTATTATAAGTAATACTAAATGTAATAAGTTTATAGTTCTTTTTAATTACTAAACAAATCTAATAATATATCTATTAAATATCTAGCTTAAAGAAGACTATAGCTTTTCTAAGAAGACTTATAGTCTTATTAATCTAAGAGATAGCGTAGCTATTCTTCTTTATAATAATATTTAGATTCCTAAAATTAATACAGAAATAGAGTCTCCCTTAGGGTTTCTGTATTAAAAGAATTAATAATATGAATAAGATAGTACTTAGTTTAATAAACCTCTTCTTAAGATGCTCCTTAATATATTTCTTAATTACCTTAAGCTTATCTAGGCTTATCTTACATAAGGGCTGCATTTAAGGCAGTTTAGCACCTGCTTCTAGTTTGATCTTGTAATTATATTTCTTTTTATGCTTTAGAAGAGTATTAGAAGCCTTCTTTAAAAAGACGTCTATAAATTCTTAAAATTTTATTAGAAGAACCTCCTTTAAGTCTAGTTCTAACTAGATCTGTTTCTTAATATATTTATTTATGTCTTTTATTGTAATAACGAGCATTTCTATACTAGAAGTAATTAATAATTACTTAAATATTGTAATACTTATAGGCTTAGTGCTGTATTAGACTGAGCTTAGTGTTATGCTAGGCTGCCCTAGTCTCTTTGACCCTTCTTCTGTAAGTAATAACTATAATTATTCTGCTACTTAAAGTCTTCTCTATTTTGATAGAGCGTAAAGGTTATAAAATAGCTAGAGTTGTCTTAAGATACTTAAGAATCTTTGTTATCTGTAGTAGTAATTTCCTAATTAAGTTAGCTTTAAATTTGGCTATATATATATAGTTAACTTTATTATGTAACGTCTTTATTAGTTCTTCCTTTACTGCTTGCCTCTTAACCTTAGGCTTATTACTCTGACTCTTATAGTTCTGTTAGAATATAAGTTACTTTTTATAATTATAATTCCTTATAAACTTTATTAATAAATCTCTAAGATTTAGAATACAGCTATATAGCCTTATTTACTTTTTTTCTAAGATTATAGGGTATGCAGCCTTTATTATATAGAAGATCTGTAATCTCTGCTAGTGTTTGCTAACGCGTATAAGCAGATAAAAGGCTTAAGAGATAAATTAATAAATCTTACTAGCAAAATTAGAGATAGGAATAGATTTAGCTAGATCTATTATATTAATTTATAATCTTTTATAAAGTTGTTTTGCTAATTAATAATCTATAATTATACTTAATTAATATCCTATATCTAATAATGCTAATACTATTAATCTTTTTCTTCCCTTCCTAATACTAATATCAACTAGAAATAAAGTCTTAAAATCATCTTCTGCTATTATAACAGGGATCCTTATAGCTTTTCTATTAATTGCGTTATTAGGCCTACTTATAATGTCTTAGTAGCAGGCAGCTCTTTTCCTTATTACTTTTATGCCTAAAGGCAATTCTTTATATAGTATCCTAATTTCTTATAACAGTAATACTTTATTATAGATATATTTCTCAGAAGTTATAGCTTAGCTACTAGCCTCTTTTCCTTTACTATTAATTTATTAATAAATTAATAAGTACTATTAAGAATGCATGCCGATTAGCAGACTATAGTCTAGCCTCTTTTCCTTTACTATTAATTTATTAATAAATTAATAAGTACTATTAAGAATGCATGCCGATTAGCAGACTATAGTCTACACTATTTAGCTATATATGTACAGCTAAATATTACCTGATCAGGTTATTCCTAATCAGGTATAGTGCAGGATTTCCTGTGCTACCAGCATAAGAAATATTACGTAATCCGTACGCTAGCAGGAT
The DNA here is from genome assembly GCF_000464535.1 of Endocarpon pusillum Z07020. Classification (NCBI taxonomy): domain Eukaryota; kingdom Fungi; phylum Ascomycota; class Eurotiomycetes; order Verrucariales; family Verrucariaceae; genus Endocarpon; species Endocarpon pusillum. The sequence goes on from NW_006916018.1 coordinate 2,386, forward strand.
TTATACTAAACATATAGATGCACTGTGATCTTATTCTGTATGTAAGTTATTACCGTTAATAGTGTTAATAGCTGTTCCTAATCTGTATACCTGTTTAATAAATTATAAGCCTAGTACAGAACAGCTATAAACATTAATAGTAAGTAAAGGCCTAATTAAGATTACTAAGCGAGCTGTTACTCTTGTAGCAAGGTATAGTTGTGTCATACTTAATTATAGAATATAAGCAAGTTAAATACTCTAGGGCTACAGAATCACAAGTCTATAGATTTAAGAGCAGAGGTATTAATCACATTATAGTTTATCCTAAGACTCAGAAATCAGCTTATTACAGCTTGTGAGTTAATTAACCCTATCAGGATTAACTAAGTATAATAACAATTAATTAATACATTCCTTCTTTGTTTAAAAGTCTGTAATAATTAAAGTATATATTCTTTTTATCTTAGTTAATTTAATTCTATACTAATTATTATCCTATTTTATTATTAAAATAAATAATACTATAGCAAAGAAATAACTAGTACTAATCCTTATATATATTAATTATAAATAATAGTTTAAACTCCTTACCTTTTACTTTTAAGTAAAAGAAATCTAGCTAGTACTAGTATATACTAAAGTACTTATTAAGAAGGCGGAAAAGCTAGATGTGAAGGCACAATACATTATTTATATCTATATTAAAGAGGGAGATTAAGAGCTTATAAAAAGATATATATTAACAAAGGAAGCGTGAGATACACTAAGGAAGAAATACATAAAGATAAGACTATTAATAAACAGACACTACCTATAGTAATACGTCAACTATTACAAGAAGCCTGGGGAGAGTATAAAAGATGCGTGAATAGAGATTCAGCACTTAGAAAGACGTATCAAAGTGACTAATAACTTACTCAAAACATTTACTACATAATACCAGATGTTCTAATAGCTTCTTGCTTCTCTTCCTCTGAAATATGATACTGTACAAGATGCTATTGATGGTCAGGAAGAGCATCTCCTTAATGTTAAACCTTCTATATAATAACTCCTTAAGAAAGAATCCTTATTAAACAACACTCCTATTATCTTCAGGCAATATTATCATTTATTAATAAGGTTCTAGTCATTCTTTAGCCAACAATCATCCTAAAGATCTATAACATGTGAATACTACTTTTACTCTTAAGAAGGCATAACCTCACCTTAAGAATGCCTACTATAATAGCTAAAATGTTTTGCCTATTAAGGAAATTATAAATAGCGGAACTGCCCTTACATTAAGGAGTATATAGAAGAGATTAGGGAGATTATTAACAGAGCTCAAGTAAGCCAACGCAAGAGGAACAAGCTAAAGGCGAGAGTAGTCAAGAAAGAGAGCATAAGTATAGAAGACTTCTCTTCTAACTCTGAAGGCGGAGCAGAAGTCTATCTTGCGGCACCAGAAAAGTCAACTTATAAGACCCTTAAGTGAATTGCCAATACTAGTATATCTAATTATATAACTAACTAGCTTTCTCTCTTTAGAGGACCCCTAAGAAGAATTAAAGGGATAGCAGTAAATTCGGCAGACTCAAGATTACATATTAGAGGAGCAGGATATGCCTAGATATATATAAAAGAGGAAGTAATAATCTTATTAAATATATTATATATACCTGATCTAGATGCTAGCCTTCTTTCTAGTTCTTTATTATATAAATCTAGGCTTTCTAGCAGTTTTGACAAAAAGGCACTATATATATAAGACTAAGATAGTAATATAGTTCTTAAAGCAGTTAGACATAGAAGCCTTTATATTATTAATTAAATAAGTTCTAAAGCTACAAAGACTATATATCCTGCTTAAGTTATATAGACTATAGTTTGTAGTACTCTTTCTGCGCCCTTTAATAACTATAGTTAGTAGTAAGTATACTAAATACTTATATAATTACTTGTTAACTATAGTTAATAAGAGAATAAGGATGCTAGTAACTATAATTAACAAATAACCTTTAAAGAAAGTATTATAAAGAACTAATATAAATTATGACATAAAAGGTTTACTTATATAAGAGAGAAGAAGCTTTGTGACTTATATAAGGTTACTATATTATAGAAAGCCATTTATAAGCTAAGTAAGATAAACATTTATAAAGTATATAATCTAACTAAGATAAGAAACTAAATAAATGCTTAAGTTTCCTAGTATAAGGCTAACCTTCTTAATCTTATATTAATTAATATCTGTGGCCCTTTTCTAATTGTATTTAGCAGTGCCTAATACTTCCTAAAGGTTATTAATAATTATTTTAGGAAGTTATAAGTAATCCTAATTAAGGATCAAAAGAGAGCAAAGGACTATCTTAAGAGGTAGCACTAAAGTAAAGAACTTATTACAGAAATAAAACTAAAGGCGATCTGAAGTAATAATACTAGAGAACTTAAATAGACCCTTAATAAGTAGAGCCAACAGATAGAAATTAGTACACAATATATTGTCCTATATACCTCAAGCCAGAATAGTATAGCTAAATATATAATTTAGATAACAGAAAACAATATCTAAGTAATGTTAAAGAAATCTGAGTTGCCTCTTAAACTATAGAATAAGGCAGCAAAGACTAATGTATATATTTATAACTAAACTATAGTTAGCCCTGAGGTAGATAGATAAAGGATTACCCTTAAGGAAGCTTAGACTAAGACAAAACCTTTAATTAATTATATCCGGATCTAGGGATATAAGTATTATTTATATATGAATCTAAAATCGCTGCTAGCATTAGGGAGACAAGATAAGCTAATAGACTATAGCTGTATAAGAGTATTTATAGGATACAAAGAAAACACAATAAAGCAGTTTCGTATTTACACGCTAGATCTCAAATATATAACTTGTTCCTTAGTTATAACATTTAATAAATTCTAGAAGAGTAAAACTATTGATCTTTATATAAAAGGGACCCCTAATTCCTTACTAGATTATATATTACAAGGACGACCTTAAAAGAAGCCTATTATTAATTAAGACACTAAACCAAATCTGGCTATACTATATATAGTTAACTTAACTAACTAAGTATCTCTTATACTAATAGTAAAGGAAATCAATTTATTTATTTGCTGTTTTTGCTAGCTTTAAAGCAACTCTCTTAGTTGTCTAATTAATCAGAGCTTGTTCTTATACTCTCTATTACTACAGCTTAGCTAGAATAGCATTAATACTAGATTAAAGATTAGCTAATATAATTATTCTTAGCTAAGCTACTCTAGCAAGGGAATTAGAAAGGTCAAAAGATAAGATAGGATTAAGGTAGTTATTCTTAGCAAAAGAAACAGGGTTATTAGTCCTGGCTAGGCTAGATGAGTTAAAGGCAGCTATATTAAATACGATCTAAGAGGCTACCCTTATATTCTTATGTATTAGTGACTAGTTATTAGTTAGTGTTATTATTATTAATGCGTGGCCCGGCTCTAATAGAGTGTTATGTAAGTTAAAAGAAGAAAAGTAACAGGACCTTAAAGGGTGTTATAATTATTAAGGTAAGAAAAAGGTTAGTAGCTCTTTTAAATAAGGCAGTTATTTAATAGCTCTAGAGTATGTTGACCCTATATTTATACTTCGCCTTAACTATAGAGTCGTTATATATATGTGTACAGGGCGCCTTGTTCTTTTACTTACTAGGTATAAGGATCTCACTTATTTAAATTTAGAGGTCTAAATCTTCTTGTCTTCTTTAACCTTATCAGGGGCGCAAAGGGTATTAGAGGGGCTTGCTTTAAACTTAAGTCTGACCTTAAATATTAATACTAACCCAGAATAAGCTAGCGACAAGTCTAGAGATATAGATCTTTTGTAGTTAATAGTTTAATAACTGTTTCTAGTTAAAGAGCAGTCTTAGGATAATATTATGTGTTATGTTAGAAGTAAGCGACAAGTATATAAAATCTTTAGCCTATGTTAAGTACTATTCTAAGACTAGAGAGTTAATAATAAGGGCCCTAAGGTCGCTTCTATATAATAAGCATGCCCTTTACTAATATCTAGTACTAATTAATACCTAGTGCCCTAGTGCTAGCAGGCAATAAGCATAGCAGCTGTAATACTAATACTAGAAGTATATTGGAAGTATTATATATATAATATTAAATATAAAACTAGATATTATATTTGTAATAATAAAACTCACCTAATTTATATCAGATTTAATAAAGCATTATAAATCTGTAATAAAGTATCTTTTAAGATACTTATGCTTAATAAAGAATATAAGAATTTAATATAGACTAGAAACCTTGTCTTTAGTAAGATATTCTAATGCAGACTATACTAGTAATAAAGTAGATTAAAAGTCTATAATTAGTAGTGTCTTTATCTTTGTAAAGGGAGTAGTATTATAGCTGAGCTAAAAGCATCCTTATAAGGGGAGCAGTATTATAACTAAGCCAAAAGTAATAATCTATAGCCACATATTAACTTGTTTAAAACAAGTAATCTAGCTTACTTAATTACTTTAGGATATAGGGTTTTTATAATACTTAGGAGAAAGCTAATAAATTACGAACCTCTTAAGAGATAACTAATCTGCTTTAGCGCTTATTAAGAATCCGTATATACATAATTAATTAAAGCATATTAATATTATATATTATTATGTCAGGGACCTTATATGATATAATAAGATCAAGATTAATTACATCCTAACAGACAAGATAATAGCTGACAGACTAACCAAACCCCTTACTAGACCACTGTTTGACAACTATGTGTCTCTACTCAGATTGACAAGGTCTTAGGACAAGTCACAAGCTAATTCGGCTTAAGAGGGAGTATTAAGAATGTATGCTGATCAGCAGACTATAATCTGTATTATTTGGCTGTATATATACTACATGTACAGCCAAATATTGCCTGATCAGGTTATTCCTAATCAGGTATAGTGCAGGATTTCCTGTGCTACTAGCACAGGAAATACTACGTGATCTGTGCGTTAGTAGGATTTGTACTTGATGTGCAGATGCACTATAATCTTACTCTGTATACAAGTTATAACTATTAATAATATTAATAGCTGTTCCTAATCCGTATACCCGTTTAACAAGTACTAAGAACTAAAGGCTTTATTAATATACTAGCGCTAGCTATTAGTTTATTTAAGGCAATATATTAACTATTTATATTAGTATATATTAGGTCTATAATCATCTCTTAAATTAATACATATTTGCAAAGAATAATTACTTACTTTAGATCATCTTAAACCTTGTCTTAAAGGTCTATAATCTAATCCTCTTCTTAGACCTTTACTTTATAAGAAAGCTATCAGAAATCTCTTAAGAATATAATAAGGTCCTGCTGCCCTTGCTATAAGTAGTAATACTCCTTATAAGTAGTAATACTCCTTATAAGTAGTAATACTCCTTATAAGTAGTCTCTTATTAAAACAAAGAATTAAATTAAGTTAAAAGATCTGCAAATATATCAGAAATCTAGGTCTTCTTAAAGTTCTTAAAATATAACTTAAGCAATTCCTAAGTATTGCCGCTTATGCGTGATTATATATAGGTGACCTTAGATAGCTTTGTCAGAAAGAGCGCCATGTTAATTATAAACTTTATCTTTATAGCTAATAACTAAGAGCGAAACTTCTAAGGAGGTCTATCCTTAAAAATCTCTAGATAAGGCAGCTTCTCTATCTTTGTACTAAGCACTATTAAAGGGCTTAGAGTCGCTTCTAATAAGGCCTGTCTTTGAGGCAGTAACTCTTATTCCGTTAGAGTCTTTAATAGAGATTCCACTTAAACTTGTGGCTTTATAATTACTGTAATCTTGTTGTAAAGGTTCTAGATAATCTTTTCCTTATTATAGAGTTAATTCTTTAGAGCCTTAATCTTAATACTAGTGCCTTTATTAAGGTCTTAGTATCTTTCTTCCTAAGTTTTCCTCTCTTAGAAAGCTTTTTGATGCTTAGCCTCCTTCTTTAGACAGAGGGCTTTCTCTTCTTTGTAAGCAGTTACTAACGTTGGTATAAACGCCGCTATATGTGTCTGATTCTTATTAACTAGTGTTATAAAGGCTAAAAGAGCTAATGGATCATCTGTTGCTCTCTCTGTATACTTGATTAATATGCGCAGGGCATCTTGATCTGTAGAAGAGGCTTCGTCCAGGCTCTATCTTTGATTACTTAAGGAAGGATAGCGAACTTTGCTACTCTCCTTTTTCTCTGTTTGATTACAAATCATCTTGACTTGATAGTTCTCAAACCTTCATACAGTATAAGGTATTTATATTAAATAAACCTTGCATTACTCCTAAAGCAACAACTTTCTTATACAGTTAAATAACCCTAGATGGATTCTCTAATAGCTATGCTACAGATAAAAGAGTTTTATATTATCTCTCAGAATAGTAAGTAAGTATTAAGCTTACATTTACTATAATAGCTTAGAACTAGAATAAGTTAATAGTTTATAGATTACTAAAATATAAGCTAAGGAGTCTATTTATAATGCGGCTAGCGCTTTACTTTATATACTCCTTTATTAAATATAAGGGGTGCTACTAATAAACTTATATAGAGGATCTAACAGAGTATCTGTAAGGCCAGAAGCAGTAGCTTTCCTCTAGAGAAGATTATACTTCCTTAAAAGAGTTATATTAATCTCCTGTTCTATAGTACTTATACAGAGAGCCACATAATATAGATGCCTCTATTAGTGGCATAGTAACTTAACAGCAAGAGTTCTGCGTACTATTGTAGATACACTATTAGCGCTGCTGTCTAAGTGTGTAGCTAGTCCTGTATATTTCCCCTGTACTATAGTAAAGGAGATACTTCATTTATCACACTAAATAAGATTATAATATATCTATATATTAAGTATAAATCCTACTAGTATATAAATTATATAGTATTTCCTGTGCTACTAGCACAGAAAATCCTATATTATATCTAATTAGGAATAA
>NW_006916019.1:0-91776 GCF_000464535.1 Endocarpon pusillum Z07020
ATATTAATAACTTAAATAAATATACTTTAAGCACTTAAGAAAATAACTTAAAAAAACGCAAAATACTTTAGAGAATTTATAGATAAAATATAATATATCTGCTATTATTCTAAGGGCTTTAATATAAGTAACTAAAGCTTTATAATTATAAGTAAAAAAAGATTTACTTACCTTATATATAGGCATACTAACAAAAAAGGATAATAAAGGAACGCCTTTACTAAAGTTCTTAACTCTAGGTTTAGCCTTCAGGACAAAGACTAATAGAGAGAGGGGATAGTATTATAGCGCCTCCTAGTAAGGGAAGATTGCCTGAGCTATATAGCCTAAAGCTAGGCACTAGGCTTAGACACTAGGACAAGACTACCTGGATAGTTGCTTATAGATAGCCAAGACTAAGCACACCTAAGATTGCTTACCTCTGCTTACTACTAAGCATTCCTGAGTATATATAGATTGCTTACTTCTGCTTACTACTAAGCAAGACTAAGTATACAAATCTCTTATCTATATAAGCGCATTCCTTTTATAGATAATTAGATAGTTCTTTTTATTCTATAATTAACTTATATTATTAGCTTATATTTAAGTTAAAAACATCTTAATATTATTTACTATACTTTCTGTTTTACCTAATTAACCCTTTAGACCCAGCTTCTAGTCAAGACTTATCTTAACTAGTTAAGCCCTAACATGAGCGTGCTTATATAGACTAGGAGGTTTATACTCAGAGTTAATTATCCTAATTACTTCTAATTATTACTTATAAGTACTTACCTTGATTACTTCTAATTATTGCTTATAAGTGCTCATCCTGATCACTTCTAATTATTACTCCTAAGTAGAACGACCTTATAGGTAGTTTAGGGTCCTAGGCTTATTCAAGCCTGTCATAGTTTCTTTACAGAATGCCAGGCCGCTCTGTAGCGCCTGTCTGTGCTTAGCGTGTTTATGTACTATAATACTTAAATTAGTAAATAGATTCCTAATTTAAGATAAATATAGGCAGATTAAGAATAAAATAATGCCTCTAATACTAAGAATCAAAGAGTACTAAGAACAAATTATACTAGATATACTAAGTATTAAATATAATATTATATTAAGAAAACTATAATTAATAAATTATAATCTAATAATTAATTAGAGAACTTATATACTAGAGTTCTAAAACTATAGCTATACAAATATACTTAAGAGTATACATTTTACAAAAGCTATATAAATAAAACCTATCTTATAGACTTTAAGCATAATAGATATATACTTACTAGAATATAAGAAATTCTAAGAACTATTTAAAGAGGACAAAGAAGAAACCACTTTACTAAAGCATCAACCCTAGAATTATAAAATATTATTAGAACCTAAGACTAAGTTAGTATTTAAACTAATCTACTAACTATTAGAAAGAAAGTTAAAAAAGATATAAGAATACCTAGATAAAAACCTTAAGAAGGAATTCATCTAACCTTTAACTTCTTTAGCCGGATACCTAGTATTATTTACTTTAAAGCTAAACAGAAAACTAAGATTCTATATAGATTATAAATAGCTAAACGTAATTATAATAAAGAACTATTACGTATTATTACTAATATCAGAGCTATATAATAGAATTTATAAAGCTAAATAGTTTTTAACGCTCAACCTAAGAAGAATATATAACTTAGTCAGAATAAAGAAAGAAAAGAAATAAAAGACTATGTTTCATATATAGTATAGCTATTATAAATACCTTATTATACTATTTAGGTTAATAAATATATCTGTAATATTCTAAGTCTTAGTAAATAACGTCTTATAACTATTTCTGAACATCTTTGCTATAATATATCTTAATAATATATTAATTTACTTAAAAATTAAAAAGAAATATAAGAAATATATAAGATAGGTCCTTAAAGCTTTTTAAAGGGCATACCTACTAATAAAGTTAAAAAAATATGAGTTTTACAAATATATAATATAATTGCTTAGATATATTCTAATAATAAATAAAATTTAAATAAATAAATTATTACAGATTGCATCTGTATAAATGCTTAAGCTATTAGGTGCTCTCGCGTGCTATATAGAACCTCTAACACACTAATTCTGTTTACGTTCTCTCCCGCTCTAATTCCTAGCTTCTGTCTTATACAGAACCTCTGAGATAATAGTATGATATCTAGTCATATTTTCCTGAGTCCTGCCTCTTTCTGTTCTTTAATATATATAGATACTCTCGCTTATCTGTAGTTGTGACTTAGTAGCTAAAAATCTTAGTTTAATCTGCGTTCCTTGTTTAGTGTATACTTCTGACTCTAAATTATGATATTATTTCTAGCTCTTATTAAACCCTTTTATAAGAAACAAAGGTCAATATATATAGTGTCATACAAATCTGACGAAATCCTAAAGATTAATATAGTTGATAAGGTTAACATATATAGTATTATATAAACCTGATAAAATCCTAAAGATTAATATATAATTAATAAGATTAACAAATATATGTTTATTAAATAGATTATTTAATTAAGACAAAACCTCTTTAGAAGATTAATAATAGGATACTATTATATAATTATAATATTAAATAATGTATTATCTAAAGTTCTAATATAGTTTAGTTAGATATTAGAATAATAAATATAAATAATAAATAAGATAGTTATAAACTAATAAATATCTCTAGTCACGCTTAATAATTAAATTTCCCTAATAGAATAAGAGTATATACTAGAAAACACTAGTTCAAACTAAGCGTTACTAGCTCTAATAATTATTATTTCTATAATAACAAAAGCCTTGCCTGTTATATAAATTAAGACAAGGCGCAGCCACTAATTTAATAGCTTAAATAAGATAGCATTTTCCTAATTTAAGGGTTTGCTTTAAGCAAAGCTCTTAATTAATAACAATATAATTAAGAATAAGGAAGAAAAAATATAATATATGTTTAAAAGATTAAGTAGAGATATTTTTATATAAATTTTCCTCTAAATATTATATACTTAAGAATCTGGCTAGTTTATAGTTAAAGGGATTCTTAAGCAGATATTAATTATAGTTTATAATCCCTAATATTAATAAAAGGCGTTAAACTAATTAAATTATATAAAGTAAGATAAAAAAAACTTTAGTAATTTTATAAATAAATTTAATTACTTATTATTAGAAGCTAAAGATTAGGGTTAAAATAATATTATTAAGAAGAGCTTTCTAAAGGCTGCCCTGACTCTTAAACTTTATTATATAATAGTTAGAGTTATTAAGAGCGAAATATATAAAGCTTACTATTTATAGCTTTTTATAGTAAATAACTAGCTAGAACAGATTAAGGAGATCTTGACCTTCTGATAAGGCTAGAAAAAAGGACTAATAATATAAGATTATTAATAATAGTAGATAAGATAAACTAGTAGCTAACTATTGTGCTAGTCGCAAAGAATCGTACAAAGGAACTATAATAAGTATCTGAAGACGAGATTACACGTTAACGTAAAGAAGAACTTTGTTTATACTATAGCTGAAAAGGCTATAGAGTAAGGGAATGTAAGGCTAACTTATCAAGGGACAAGAAAGAGGGGAAGGAAGTTCGTGTAGCTTCTGTTTATACAAAGCCACCTAATCAAAAGGATAATAGTAACTCGTCTAACGTTAAAGAGTCAGGAAAAGAGTAGCTTCTAGTAAAAGACGCTACTAAAATTATATAATAAAGATTATATAACGTGGTTTATAAGCGACTCTTTTTTTTAAAATAATAGTCTTTTGATTATTAGTTAAAATTAAATTATGATTATATAATAAACGTTATTCTTAATATAATAGAATACTTTTTAGAGTTAAAGTTATTTATATAAGCTAATAAATATTAATTTAAAATATTAGAAAAACATAAAATATACCTTAAATTACTCTTTTTAAGGCTAATAAAATTCTTGTAAAGTATTAAAGAACTAAAAAAACATATCTATAAGTTAAAAGTATATTTATTCTAAAGAATCTATATAATTTAGTTAAATAAAAAAAGACTATACAATAATAATTAAGTAAAAGATCTAAAAAAAAAGTATTATTATAAATAAATCATCAGACTTAATACCTTATAAAAATAACAATAAGATTAATTATAATATATAAATTTGTAGTTAGTTAAGTTAACTATATATAGTATAACTAGATTTAGTTTAGCGTCTTAATTAATAATAAGCTTCTTTTAAGGTTGTTTTCATAATACATAATCTAGTAAGGAATTAGGGGTCCCTCTTATACAAAGATTAATAGTTCTACTCTTTTAGAATTTATTAAATATTATAATTAAGGAACAAGTTATATATCTAAGATCTGGTATGTAGATACAAAACTGCTTTATTATATTCTCTTTGTATTTTATAAATACTCTTATATAGCTATGATCTATTAGCTTATCTTGTCTCCCTAATGCTAGCAGCGATTTTGGATTTATATATAAATAACACTTATATTCCTAGATCTGAATATAATTAATCAAAGGTTTTGTCCTAGTCTAAGCTTCCTTAAGGGTGATCCTTTGTCTATCTACCTCAGGGCCAACTATAGTTTAGTTACAAATATATGTATTAGTCTTTGCTGCCTTATCCTATAGTTTAAGAGGTAACTTGGATTCCTTTAATATTACTTAGATATTATTTTTTATTATCTGAATTATATATTTAGCTATATTATTCTGGCTTAAAATATATAAGATAATATATTATACACTAATTCTTATTTATTAGCTTTACTTATTAAAGGTCTGTTTAAGTTCTCTAGTATTATTACTTTAGATTACCTTTAGTTTCATCTCTATAATAAGTTCTTCACTTTAGCGCTACCTCTCAAGATGGTCCTTTGCTCTCTTTTAATCCTTAATTAGAATTATTTATAACTTCTTAGAATAATTATTAATAACCTCTAGGAAGTATTAGGTGCTGCTAAGTATAGTTAGAAAGGGACTATAGATATTAATTAATATAAAATCAAGAAGGTTAGCCTTATACTAAGAAACTTAAGCATTTGTTTAATTTCTTATTCTCTTCCGATCTTCTAGATGTCTATCTTACTTAGCTTATAAATCGCTTTCTGTAATATAATAATCTTATACAGGTTATAAAGCTTCTTCTCTTTTATATAAGCAAATCTTCTATGCTACAATTTGTATTAGTCCTTTATAATATCTTCTTTAGAGGTTATTTATTAGTTATAATTACTAGTATTCTTGTTTTTTTGTTAACTATAATTAATAAGTGATTATATAGGTGTTTAGTATATTTACTACTAACTATAGTTATTAGAGGGCATAAGAGAGGCACTATAGACTATAGTTTACGTAGCTTAAGCAAGATATATAGTCTTTATAACTTTAAGACTTATTTAATTAATAATATAAAGGCCTTTATATCTAACTACTTTAAGAACTATATTATTATCTTAATCTTATATATATAGTACCTTTTTATTAAAACTGCTAGAAAGCCTAGATTTACATAATAAAAAACTAGAGAAAAGGCTAGTATTTAGACTAAATATATATAATATATTTAACAGGGTTATTACTCCTTCTTTTATATATATCTAGGCATATTCTGCTCCTCTAATGCGTAATCTTAAATCTGCTAAATTTACTATTATCTCTTTAATTCTTCTTAAGGGTCTTTTAAAGAGAGAAAGCTAGTTAGTTATATAGTTAGATGCACTAGTATTAGTAATCTACTTAGGGGTCTTACAGGTTAGCTTTTCTGGTGCTACAAGATAGACTTCTGCTTCGCCTTTAGAGTTAGAAGAGAAGTCTTTTATACTTGTGCTCTCTTCCTTAACTACTCTTGCCTTTAGCTTGTTTCCCTTACGTTAGTTTGCTCAAGCTCTGTTAACGATCTCCCTGATCTTTTCTATATGCTTCTTAATATAAGGGCAGTTCTGTTATTTATGATTTCCTTAATAAGCAAAACATTTTAGCTATTGTAGTAGGCGTTCTTAAGGTAAGGTTATATCTTCTTAAGAGTAGAAGTAACATTTATGTGTTATAGATCTTTAGGATAATTATTGACTAGAGGATAACTAGAACCTTGTTAATAAATAACGATATTATCTAAAGACAACAGGAGTGTTATTTAGTAAGGATTTTTTCTTAAGGAGTTATTGTATAAGAGGTTCAATATTAATGAGATGCTCTTCCTGACTATTAATAGCATCTTGTATAGTATTATATTCCAGAGGAAGAGAAGCAAGAAGCTGTTAGAACATCTAGTGTTATATAGTGAATATTTTGAGTAAGTTATTAGTTACTTTAATACATCTTCCTAAGCGCTAAATCTCTATTTATACATCTTTTATGCTCTTCTTAAGCTTCTTGTGATAGTTAATATACTGCTATAGATAGTATTTATTTATTAATAGTCTTATCTTTATATATTTCTTTCTTAGTATGTCTCACGCTTTCTTTACTAATATATATCCTTTTATAAGCTCTTAATCTTCTTTTCTAATGCAGATATAGATAATATATTATGTCTTTATATTTAGCTTCTCTGCCTTTTTAATAAGTACTTTAGTATATACTAATACTAGTTAGATTTCTTCTGCTTAAAAGTAAAAGATAAGGAGTTTAAACTATTATTTGTAATTAGTATATATAAGGATTAGCATTAATTGTTTCTTTACTATAATATTATCTATTTTAATAATAAAATAGAATAATAATTAGTATAAAATTAAATTAACTAAGATAAAAGAATATATACTTTAATCATTATAAACTTTTAAGCAAAAAAGAAATATATTAATTAATTGCTATTATACTTAGTTAATCCTGATAGAGTCAATTAACTCACAAGCTATAATAAGCTGATTTCCGAGTCTTAGGATAAACTGTGATGTAATTAATACCTCTGCTCTTAAATCTATAGACTTGTAATTCTGTAGCCCTAGAGTATTTAACTCGCTTACGTTTTATAATTAAGTATAACATAACTGTACCTCGCTATAGGAGTAACAGCTCGCTTAGTAATCTTAATTAGGCCTTTACTCACTATTAATGTCTATAGCTATTCTACACCAGGCTCATAACCTGTTGAACAGGTATACAGATTAGGAACAATTCTAAGATATTAAAAAAAGGCTTCTGTAAGTTTTATGCACCAAAATTAATAAAATTATTAAACAGGCAGGATTTAAGAGAAGAAGACCTCTCTATTTCTGTATTTTGATTTAATTCAAATCAGAATATTAATATAGAGAGGCCAAAGAAATTAAGAAGAGATCAGAAAAGAGGAAAACAGACCTTTTAGTACTATAAGGAATGTGAAAAACACGTTTATAAGGAAGGCCACTGCTGGAGTCAGGCGCATAAATAGGATTCTAGATAAAGAAGAGAATATCAAGAAATATTCTCTAAAGTTGTTTCTAGTATAAAAAATCTAATATAGAATTAATAATAAAATAAAGAATTATTAAATACTAATTTTATTTTATTTTTCTAATTTATAAAAACTAAATATTAATAATATAAAATTAAATGTTATTTATTCTTATAGAGAATTTTGAGAGGTATTAAATAATACTGCTTTTAGCTTTATAACATTATTTATTAGCTTTTTATAATAAATAGAAATTAGAAATAAGAAAGAGTTAAAAAGTATTTTCGCTTATGACCTGTTGAATAGTTTAGCTATTAATCTTAAAAAAGCTTTTTCAAAAAGCATATACGTTCTATTATATAAAATATTATTTATAAACGTTTATCTATAATAATAGTCTAGTTATACTTGCAATTATTTTTCTAGATCTAATATCCTTTTACTATTCTTTTTGTTTTGAGCTAAATATTAGTTATATATAAATATAAATAAGATATTTTGATAGAAGATTTCAACGGCTTTTAAATGTTACTAGTCTTTTATTTATAGCTCTAATAACTAGCCTAATGCAGCTAATTTAAATTTTACTCTTATAATTTACTTTTAGTGTTCTTAACGCTAAGGCTGCAGCTAGATCTTAACGAATTCCAGCGTACGAAGATCCTGGACCAGTTCAGAAGGGCCGTTGACCAAGACGTAGAACAACGTCTACAAGGGTCAAGCGGAAATCAAGAAGAGGAAGAGGACAGAATGGAGGAAGAGGACAGAACAGAGGAGGAAGGAGGGTGAAGGAGAGAAAGGAAGAAGGGAGGATTATATAAGTAACGAGAGAAGGTTGACGAGCAGACCTACATAGGCTTTTTAGTCTGGATTAGGTTAATAGAATTTACTACTACTATCCTACATAAATGTCATCCCTAGTTGCCATGTTTAAGGCAATTAGTTGTCAAGAACAGTAAGATAAGAGTTGGCAGTGTATTCTGACTTCTCTATATCAGGATCTCGGTCTATTATCATTATATCTAAACGCCTGTCACTATAAATAGCCTCTTATATTATAACACTAATATCTTTGCCTTTCTTATAAGGATTAATTATATTCTTTTTATAGCGTTGTTATAGCGTACGAAAGACCTAATTCTGACGTGCACTAGTACCTCTTTCTAGCGAATATTTATTACTAAATATTATCTTGCTTTACTTATTCTATGTCTAATCTTTTCGTTCTAAATACTAAGCTAGGCGTTTAGCAGCCAATTAAGGAGTTAATAGAGGTCTCTTTTTGCTGATCCAATTAGTAATGCCCTTATCTTTGAGTATTTGATAAAGGGTACTTCGAGAAACCTTTACCCTAACTTCAAGGGCTAATGCACGATAAGTAATCTTCGGATTCATTTGTATAATGCGTAAAATATTGTGTTTTTGAATGCGATTCAAGATAAGAGGTCGTCCTTTTCAAGGCAAGCTTGTGCCGTTGTGGCGCAATGAATTTTGTACAAGGTTGTCGAAAACGGTGGTTTTGCCGCAATGCAAATTCTCACTTATTTGCTGATTTGTCAGCCCTTGAGCTTTGTACGCTGAAATTTGGCCTCGTTGATATGAAGATAACTCCTTTCCATAGCTTCTGTTAATTTCTAGAGGCGCCAAAGCCCTGCGTTGATTCATGGTTGTTGTTAGCAAAAAGAGTAGAAAAACGCGTGTGTAGAAAAAACGCGGTTTTGGTCGGATACTTTTGTGCGGGGGTGTAAGACGTTCCATCACGGGTGGTAAGCGGGTCTGTGCGTTGCCGTTACTACATAGTACTCTGGTAGGAGCCATATTAAATGTAACCCCCCTCCCCTAGTTAAATTGTTATTCACGACTCTCATACAAATACCTTGTCGCGCTTGTACGAATGACGTCCACCACTGGGGGGCCGTTCAACGCATTCAACCTATTGAGCTTCTTCTATCTCATTCTACAACTGCTCCAATGTCAGGAGTGCCAAGGCATCTTAAGCGACGTGACAATCTAGCGTACGATTAGCATGCGCTTCGCATACGTAAAGCGCTATCAGTAATAGTAACGAAGAATTAAGATAAATCAAAATAATAGCAGATTCTCTGAACATCAAGGCATAGGAAACTGTCCTATCAACCCGGAAGCCTCTATTTCGAAACAGAGTATCAAGCTCTCGAGCTAAGGAATCCTGATGGCCTGATTGCCTGACGCAATTAGTCTGTAAAGTATCACGGGCTCACCGTCAGCTCGAGAAGCTTGAGCCACCAGCCTGCTCAGATCGCACTTACCCACAAGTGTCTTCTGACTCCATGTGCTCATATCGAGCCTCGAACAATCGGTCTTGCTGCGCCCCCACGAGATGTGAAATGCAAGACGTGTAGCCCCTGAGAAGCAACACGCTGCTACCCTCACTCGACCGTCGCTTGATACATCTTGCTTTTGGTCTTGAATCAAGTGTTCACACGGCACACCGCGAGAAGGTGTGAATCCATCCTGCCAGTGATCCAAGAAAATCTGCGGTCTGCGTGGCCGCAGAGGGCGTAAGAGATATCAGTAGAGTTTTCGAGATTAGGCGGCTTCAGAGGTCATCTCCTGTCTACCTGCTTAGCAGGAGAAGGCCCTCTGAAAACTATGCCTAAATTACCATCAATATATGCTTAGTTTCGGCCCAACCGTGATATGATAGTTATACAGAGTCGTGCATCAAAAGTCATTAATATACGCTAAAACTCGAGCGCCCCTAGCACACTAGATGTAAGCTTTAGCGTGACGTAAAACATGCGCAATAGGGGTAGAGTCCTAGAGCTGCCGCTATGACCCCCTTTTTTCTTCGACCTTTAGGGCCCCCTTTAGGTTATTTGATGTGGCTCAGAGATCTGTGTCAGTTAAGCTGTAGCCATTCGCCCCCTGATCATCCTTGTGTCCCTACTGATGGCTAATTCTATTTTAGCCCCAAAAGGGCTAGTCTTCACTCATCCTAGTCAGCGTATATTAATGACTTTTGATGTATGACTCTGTAATCTACATTGAATTATTGTTAGGGTGCTCCAGACCTCCGCCGACCACTGCGCCAAAAGGACAGAATGATCCGAATCTACGGATCATGGAGCACAACCACTTATATAGCTCTTGGCATTCCTAACAATTATGTAGCCATAAACTTATGTTATTTCAAGCGTCATTTTACGAAAATGACGTTCAAATTATGGCTGAATTATCGTCATTTGAGCCTCCTGACAATCCTTAAAAAAATATAACTTCTGCTAAATTACTAAGGACCAATACCGCGTGGTAAGTGTGTCACTGAATGGGCCCACTTCCTTGATTGAGATAGCCTTCCCGCGATTTAAGCTTAAATTGGTATCGTCAACAGCGATACTCCACCGCTGTGGTCTTGTGAGACTGTCCCTGGATCCTTCGAATTCAATACTGATCAAACACTACATCACCACCATGTAACAGGGAAATCTCTGGGCTTCCGGATTTGAAATCTGAGGGGTGTGGAAATGTGTAAGAGCTTTGTGGACACACTTGCTTTAAGAGATTGACTAACGCTACCATCGACGCAGCGAAATTGCACAGTGGAAAAGAACTTGGCTTTCTTTCTGGTATTAAATTACAGCAATAACGAGCGATTTCCTAAGAGTTTTCTGATCCGATTACTTCCCATCTTTCCCTTTCCAAAATCGTCCGTCTATCTCCATACAGCAGAACAACAAGTGTGATGATTCCAGCTATTGAAATCAGTTGTCCGGAACAAAGTCTCTAACTGGGGGAAGAGTAAGAAAGGCTTTCGTGCCCTCAATGTCGGAAGGCTGAACCTCAGGGGGAAATTTGTGGCTCATGACGGAGTCCGGGTTCTTAGATCCGAAGCGGACCGCCCCTCCTTCCGTTAACGCAAACTCGTGCCTCAGGCCCAAGACATGTCCCAACTCATGCAAGAAGACGTTCTTCATAATGCCGAAATTGGTGAAGCCGCCCTGATCCGTTTTGTCGAAACCGAAACTATACACGTGCATCGTATTCAGAGGCTTATTATTGGGGAAGAATGCACTGGCGAGAACGTTGCCTTTGGGTCCACCGTACTCGAGCACAAATGCAGCGTCCTCGAGCTTGGGAACCCATTTGAACGTGACACCTATTTTGTAGCTGTTCCACTCCTCTGCCGCCTCGATGAGCTTCTTAGCCGCGTAGACTGCGTCGGCCGGCGTGGGATAGCCGTGGGCGTAGGTGGCGAAATTGATCACCGAGTTTAGCTTCCAGCGCGGGGTGTGGTCAAAGAATCCCACTAGGATCGAGGCTACCGAGCTGGGATCAGGTAGTTCGGTCACGCAGGTGTAGGAAGGCCCAGTTGGCGTCGGAGAGGCCTTGGACGGTTCAGGAGGGTTTTCGAGGTCTTCTAAGGATAGAGTCGCTAGTTCCGCGTCTCCCAGGGCTTGCTGAACGACTTTGATCGCATCATTTCTCTTTGCGTGCTTCGATTCCGGTTGAACCGTCAACACATCTAACGCCGCCATGGTGATAACAGTGGTATCTGCTGGGATTACAGGTGGTCTTGCGATTGTCCCACACCAATGGCGTGGTGTGTTGGTATCCACAGCGTATAATCGGGAGTCGGATGCGGTACACGAGATGATTTCTTCCGAAATACTCAGTTGTATTGCCAAGGAAAAGCAGACCACTGATGTCGATGTAGAACAACCTTTTTCGGTGGTCGATCACATCATATATATACTGGAGTCCCCGGAGACATATTCAAACTGTTGAGCGCGACACCAACTCTTTCTGGTTGATAGAAAGCCACAGCACGGGAATCTCTATCACAAAACATCATTTTTTCAATATCAGTGAGTTGCCTAACACCTAGCAAGTGCCTAGTTCGATCAGCCAGCCACTTTGAAGACTAGCCATTTCATCGCTGCGAGGTGACAATGTTGGTGGGTGGGAACAGCAGACTTGAATTGTTGGTTAGAACTATTGGTGGCTTTAAGGCTTGCCACGCTCCTACAACTATACGTTCTCGTTAATGTACAAAGTTACAAATTGGGGGTCCACTGCCGACTTGTCACCTTAAGACTGAAATTTCCAGCCATATGCCTGCATTCCGTACAAGTAGAAGCCCTTGAACCCTGTATAGCTTGGGTATTTTGATATAATGTTTTTGTTCGTGTGTTTCATAAATGACATTAGCTTGAGCTCGACACTAAAGGCACGTAGTCGCTGTATGTTTTCCTTGATTATGATGCAGTGGCCAATTCACCCTTATCTACTCCGTATGTTTACCCACTTGACCAAGTGATCTAATGCAGCACACTATTTTAGCATTTACAAGGCAGTCCTGTCCTGAACAGATTGTGTCAGCGCCACATACTTACGGCTTGAGCCTTGTGGGGGAGAGCTTCACGCGAACCAGCTTTAGCAGAAGAGCCCTGCTGTTAACACGCTGGACTGGTTTTTCCAGTGGCATCAGGCTTAATCAAACAGGTATTGAAGCCTAATGATTCGGAGTTGTATATTAGTCTCTTTTCTGCCAATGGTTCAACTGTGTGAAGGCCAGCGATAATCTTCTAACCTTATATCATTGCTATACTCGAGTATAATGGTTCCAAGAAATATGAGAGATTGGGCAGCTTGAACTAAGATATCGATATCGTCGCAATGCTCCGAACTTGCGGCTGGAGACTAGACCGGAAAGGCGCACAAAGTCGCTAGTTACTCTGTAGTTGAACGGCGTAGCTGGAAGCCAAGACTCGTATAAAAGCCTAGATTTCACAAGCTTTTTTCAGCTTGTGCTTTTGTACTTCTGATGTGGGGCAGCAACTCCAATAAACAAGCAACGATCCCTGCAACTAAATATCTGATGTGCTGTATCAGTAGGCTCCCTTGGGCTGTTACTAAGGACGGAGAAACAGAAAGGGCGTCTTGACGCCTCCGAACCCAATTGAGACTGAATATTGCTAAAGTAGTGCTGAATTTGTGCTCAATTTGGGAACTGAAAATGCTGAAGATCTGACCAAAGAGGGGCTTCAAACTGCGGGCTGGTGCCTTGAAGCTGTGCCACAAGTGCTGCCAAAAAAGGGACACATCAACCACTCAACCAATATCACAGTGCTTGTGGGTTTCAAACCACACCTAATTGATGCATCCCTACTGACTGAAACTGCAAGCAAAGATTAGAAACCGTGGTGTGATTAAGCCGGGAGGCATGTTCCAATTGGGGTTATTTGGATTTCGTCTTGAATTCGTTGCCGGCTATGCCAGAATAGACCACACGCTCAATATGCAAGTTGAAAATTTCTAATTCCCCAAGCAGGATTTCTATCAATTCGTAGACGGTTTCCAGTAAGTCTGAGATGGAGCGAACAAGATTTGAGGTATTTTGATTAGTGTTTGATAGGGCTGTAGTGCGTGGATCCACTTTGCGAATTTGGTGTAATTGGCAACGAATTTCTGCACCGGGCCTCGACCCGGAACAGCGCCTAGCTCGGCAAAGCCATGCCAGTCTCGCGGCTTGGCATCCAGAACTTCACCAACTCTGAGCTACTAGTGAAGTAACCAGGGGAGCACGCAAATCTCTATCCTCGGTGAGACGCCAACTTTCAGATTCCAGACCACGGCCTTAGTACCGGTAACTGGTGGTTTGTCAAATCATCATGGTGACCCGCAGTGACTCGTCAGAAGAGCGCAGTGACCATTGCTTTTCAGCCGTGGCGTTGGGAATATACCCAACCATGACCAAACCGAAGGCTTATGTATCTGGACCAAATGCGAGACCATCTACGCAAGCCCCGTGTGGATTTAATTTGCTTAGGATGAGCAAACCAAATCTGCTGGAGCTCTCGATCAATAATTTCATGAGTATCTGGATCGATTTGCTCCTCAGCCCGGCATTCGAACACAGGGAAATATTGCTGGAGAAGCCCTGCCAGCAGAGCCAACCTTACTTACCACATCTGTCAAACGACAGCTGGATCGTCAAGTCGCGAAACTGTCACAACGGACTTAGATTTGTCATTGCTAAAATAGAGCTGTTTGGTAAGCGTCCAGTGGGTACCTGATCTGAAGGTGCGAAAAGATCCATCGAGCTGATTGAGCCGCAGCGCGAAATGGTATTTCGTTTGTGCAATTCCTCCGCGCATGCTTGTGCCTTGCGCGGGTATAGCCTGTATCAGGGCCGTATAACCAACGCCCGCAATCGCGATAATCTAGTGGAAGGATCCATGCGATGGGTTTCCACCTTTGGAAAGGTCTGTAGCATCCGTTCATGGTACTTGTGCTCATTCATGGCCACGAAGATACCCACCCAGCATACAAATAGTAGCTGCCAAGGGCTGCCCGGAGGCATTAGTAAAGTATGTTGGTGGCTCGGTAACCCGGCCAAGTGTAGTTATAGCAGATTCCCATCGACAGAACTGCTGGCCGTCTTTGCACCAGCAAGATGTGAGTTCAGGCGGGCCACCAATTCTTTCTGTTGGTGAGAGAGGGCGAATATCAAACAAGTCCACGACTTACGACGTAGGCTGCCGCGCGGATTAACAAGGCTATTCTGCTAAGCGGTGGAGCAATGCAAGCTTATCATCAACAAATACGAGACCGGTAGATCAGCTATCTTGTCTAACTAGGCACGAAAGCGGCAAAGGAGGCGCCTGTTTCATCATGGGTAGATACTCCGTAGTAAGCGATTCTTGTTATCAAGTGCCAGGGAACTTTATCTCCAAACACGACATCATTTGATTGATTGATCGATCCCGGAATCTACCGACTCAGACCAACTATGGCACCATTGTCGTTTTCAAGGGTGGGGCCAATACGCTCGCGCCACGGCCGCGCATCGTAGCTCGTTACTCTCGAAAAGTGCTGGACTAGGCGTGTCAAGATATACGAGGCTATGGTAAACGCAAACCTTCCTGGTTTCGAGGTCAATTAGTTGGCGAAAACCCCCTTTGAGAATGAAGTCCGTGCCGACGCAAGGACGAGATAGATAGATGATAGATAGTACTCACGACCAGGGCAGACTCTTGGACCGCGGCTGAAGGGCGCGAAGCCGAGTGGATGTGCCCGCAGCTTTTCCCATCGCTCCGGGGCAAATGCATCGCAATCTTCCCCAAAGGCGTCGCTCATGCGATGACTGGCCCATGTCGAGAAAACAACTTGAACACCTTTCTCCACAAAGATTTTGGAGCTGCCGTCCAGCCCTCCCCCACGGGGTAAGAAGGTATTCTTGTTAGCAGTCCTGTGGTTGAACGGAATAGGAGGAAAGAGTCTCAGCACTATACGTATCAGCCATGGTTCCATGATGGATTCGTTCAGAAGTTTTCATCAAGTCGCTCCCATACCTTCATTAAAAACCTGCTGCATATATGTCAATTGCTTGAGTTGGTCGTACGTTGGGCGCTCGTGCCCGACATTGTCTATTATGCTGGCGCGCAATTTCTGCATTACTCGAGCGTTCCGTGCCAATAGAAAGAAAGTTGTCGAAAGCAGGCCTGCTATAGTGTCTACGCCGGCAAGCAGGGCACTCACCGACTGGTCGACTATTAATGGAACATCGTCAATTTCTTTGCTCAGGCCTCGCACGAACGTATATGGTTGCTGTTGACCACTAGATAGCTTAAGGTCTGAATTGCGCTCCTTCTGTGCGTCGTAGACTGCCTGGATGGCAGACGCTTCACTAAAATTGCGGAGACGTTGGGAAGCCCTCAGAAAAGCACCTCTGTCATAGAAGTGCCGCAGAGGGCCAATGAATGCATCTCGCGTAATTGTTTCCTTGACGCATTCTAAGTCTTCCATAATCTGCTTCTCTTCCGGTGTCTGATCAGAACTCAACGCATTCACAGGCTTGCCGACGGTGAAGGCGAAAGTAGTATCGAGACCTAAGTTGTAGAAGAGAGCATGAATGTCGAATGGCTGGCCATTGTCCGGTACCTTTTTGATGAAATTCTGTACATGCCGCTCAAGGTCGTCGAAATCACATATCAACCGGTTGTTGGAGAACTGCTTGCGATAAAGCTTTCTAGTGTCCTTCCATCGCTGTCCATCAACTGCAAAGATTCCTCGAGGGGCGGGCGCTTCGAAAAGATGCGCTCTCGTGGAGGAGCTATCGTAGTCGGCAAAGGCGGCAGAGAGGATATGGTCGATGTTGGCATGGTCGCAGGTAAAGAGCACATTCTGACCGAGAATTTTGGTAGAATATGTGTTGCCGTACTTTTCAAAGAGCTGGTTGGTGTAGTCAAGTGACGTCTTCCTTCGGAAATTCCGCCCGAGAGTGATGGCTTTGAAGACACCGGTGTGACAATCCAACCATGATCCCTCATGAGGCGCATCTTGGCAGTCATTCAGCTTGGAGAAATGGTATAGCTGATACCGCCAGTGGCATCTACTGAGAATAAAATAGGCCAAAGCCAAGAGAGGTGGCAGGATGACCCAACGATCCAGCATCTTGGTTCCTGAGCCAGAGATTGAGTCTTCCACCTACACAATTTTAACTCCGAGAGCTGTATTCGATGAGAAGGCAAGACAACCAATGGCTGACTGGTGACTGGTGACTGGCGACTGGTGACTGGTGACTGGTGACTGGCGACTGGTGACTGGTGACTGGTGACTGGTGACTGGTGACTGGTGACTGGTGAGACTGGTTGGTGACTGGTGACTGGTTGTGTATTTCCGGGTGCCAACGCTTTGAATATAACTGAAGCAGTAGATGCTGCATGTTTGCCGCTTGGTGACCAAGTTGCCTGCATGGATGTCGGATTCCACAACATGATGCAGCATGGTCGCCCGAAGTAATTAGTTGCATTTTCACCAACTTAGCTCAAAGTCCATCGGATCCCGCTATGAAGCCTTGGCAGCATAGTCGGTTCGAATGGCATACTATTGATTGGTCGCATCTCGACCTCCAGGCCACCATACTACAGTTAGCATCCTTGGACACTCCTCCGGCACAATACAGATTTCTGTTTCGATTGCCAGCAGTTTCAGATTATGCCTGCTACCCAGACCAGTGAGGAGGACCTCTGGTGTGGGTGGCATCCATCGAGGACCTATGAGAGGAGAACAGACAATCGAAAGCGCCTCGGCATGTGTCACATGGGTGCCTGTAGGATTCGAGGAACATCATTGCTTACACTTGAATCGAGCAGGGATAGCAGACAACATCCCTGTAAACGCAGACGTCATCCCTGTGAACGACTCCACCAGGGGGTGTCTGAATTCATTTGACACTATTTGCGCCGAAATTTAGCCGAATCAGTTAACAATTCAACCACTCGTTTTCTACACAAAGTTACTCAATCAATTCAGCAAGATGAGTCCTCCTGCTACTCCGAATACGGCTATAAAGCACAGAGAAGCTGATACTGTGCGAAAATCCCGGTTTTTTGAAGCATTTGATTCTCGAATAGACTCTAAAGAATCTCTTCGCTCTTTTGCTGCCAAACATGGCATTAGCCACCAAACTGCTGCTAATTGGCTCAAGAAACGTCAGATTCAAGGATCTCCGGCTTATCGAAGGACCTGAAAGCTCTTAAAGCGTCTAGGGCGCCCCTCAAATCTCATAAAGGAGCAAATTTACGGCCTTCTTTCTCCTTCGAATCCTGTTCGAAATCAGCATTATGAGCATCAAATTCAGCATTTCAATCTTTCTTGCAAGACTCGTACACTTTAACGAAGTCTCTAACAGCATACAAATCACGCACGACGCTATAAATCTGTACGAATCAAACAAGTCTCATTAAATAATAAGAAAAAGCGTAAAGAGTATAAAGCAGTGCATCAAAACAAAAGTATTAATAAATTTTAGGCTAAAATCTATTTTATAGATAAAGTATATATTAATCTTATAGAGGTCTTTCAATAGTATATTCTATAAGAACAAGGTACTTGTTATAAGCTTAAAAATGTATAGAAATTACTTAAGAAAAAGGGAATAAAGCTTTATATTACTGCTTGGATTAATTGGTATTTAAAGGCTAAAAAATTAGAGTTCTATAATAATGAAAACGATTATCTTAAGCCTCTTAAAAGACCTGGCAAACCGCGTAAGAATTAATATGAAATAAATAAGTAATTTGAACAGCGTTTGATTAATTAAGAGGCTACTTTACCTCATGCAGTTAAAATGAAACCCAAGGGTAATTCAATGACTCAAAAATACTGAGCGCCTTCTACCTGCAATGGCTCGAAACTAGAAAAAGTCAATAGTCCATAGATTGCTAAAACGTAAGCTGAGGAGTCTATCTACAGTGCGGCCAGCGCTCTACTCTATATACTCCTCCATCGAACACAAGGGATGCTACTAGTTAACCTGCGCGGAGGATCCGACGGAGTATCTGCAGGGCCAGAAGCGGTAGCTTCCCTCTGGAGGAGATTGTACTTTCCTAAAGGGGTCGTATCAATCTCCGGTTCCATAGTACTCGTACGGGGAGCCACGTGCCGTACGGATGCCTCTATCGGCGGCATAGTAGCTTGACGGCAAGAGTTCCGCGTGCCGTTGTGGATACGCCATCGGCGCTGCCATCCGAGTGCTGCCATCCGAGTGCGTGGCTGGTCCCGTGTATTTCCTGCGCCATGGCAGAGGAGATACTCCATCCATCACACTACCTATCTATATCAGAGCTATTCAAAACGCACGAATCTCTTATGGACAGGATGCTATTCTACAAGAGGATAATGATCCTTCTCATGGTACAAAATCTGAGCTTAACATTGCTAGACAGCTCAAGGATAGCAATTGGATAACTGTACTTGTTCATCCTGCTCAATCGCCTGATTTAAACCCTATGGAAGCTATTTGGGGCATTTTGAAACAGCGAATTCGAAGAAGAAGATGGGATAATCTTGATCAGCTCAAAGAGGTCTTGCAAGACGAATGGAGCAAAATTACAATGCAGGAGGTTCAAGCGCGTATTGCTGAGATGCCTTCTCGATGCAGAACTCTAGCAAATTCGGATGGGAAAGCCATAAGGTCATCGTTGTGGTGAAATGGCGATGATTTTGTACATAGGAGTAACAATTGTCCATTTCGGCTAAATTTCGGCGCAAATAGTGTCAAATGAATTCAGACACCCCCTGGTGACTCGGCCGAACAGTGATAGTATTGCAGCTTTCCAAGGCTTTTATCAGCCAATACTACCATCGCTGCAGACCGTCTTATTCAAATTTGTCAGCTGTGTTACCGTCTTTGGGAAGTGGATGCTCTTGCAGGTTCTACTTTGTATTTCATTTTTTTCTTGGATAGATTGCACAGTAGCTAATACAGAACCAATCTTCTCATCCCTTGTGTTCGAAGCGTCCAAAGCACTCCCTCGAGATGCTGTTACAACACTTACCTGACTTGGAGGTGTCTCTCATTCTCAACACGTTGATGCTGCTTGCCGTAAGCGTACCTCATTACCTGTTCTACAATCTCTTCCTGGCCGGCAAGATACCCGGAGGACTTCCGTGGGCTGGATCGGAAGGTAAAGCAGTCTTCTGGCCATTCAGGTTGGTAGCTGCGGCTCTGAGAGAATTTCCCGGCACCGTGGTGAGTGCTCACACCAAGTTCCGTTTTAAAAATTAAGGGTCTCTGACCTGGCAATCTTTGGAAAGGCCATTTGCTCACAATTGGGCTGCTTGAAAACGCCTGACTGATCAGACACAACCGTGAAACCAGTTCTTGACTCAGGGTAGTGCCTACGTGTTATCCACGTCCTGGATGGACCTATCATAATGCTTCCTCACCAGAATTCGATGGCTCGTTGTGGAGCGCTATCAGCTGAATGCATGAATTGGTGGTGTGTAGCTGTCTAGAAATCTAAGATGCAAAAGTTCGCATGAATAGCTCCCTGGGCGCCAAAGCCCTTCGGCCGGAAAGCCCCACATCGTGGCTCAGCCATGCAGTTAGTCAAGTTCCTGGACGCTGTTCCCCTCCAATCCGACAAAACTCAGCTGGATTACTACTATGTTGTGATCGACAAGCTTGTTGTCAGCAACCCGCTCTATGAAAGTTTGTGCTCGAGGTTTATGCAGCGCCAGCACGCATCCGCCGACTGCGAATTTACCGGTATGCGAGAAGAACTTCAGCACTCGTGGGGTTAGGCTGTGGACCTTGTTGATACCAATGGGTGGAAGTCTACATGTCTCTTCCCAGCGATGAAGAAATCTGTCACTACTGGAGCTATCAGAATCTGGGTAGCTATCCACAATGTAAGAGCTTCTGATAAGATGTTAGATTCATGTCCATCTGCTCATAACTAACCTGCCCCAGGTCGCGACCAGAGTTACTCGGCGACCATCTCATCCTACACCCAGTGGTTCCTTCCAGCTGCTATAACCATTAGAATGCCCCCTCACTTCGTCCGACCGCTCCTGGGGCGTATTTTCAGACCGATACTGCAACGACACCTTTAACCCGTGGTCCTTGGTTCATCCACGTTGGTGGATTGACAGCGAACCTAGCAGGATGGCACTGGGTAAGCTTTCCGTTAGAGGCTCCGAGCAGCCTTGAACAGCCTGGCCAAATTCTCGGGCGAAACTGTTGATCTGACTCATGGAACAATTGGACTGGCCTGAGGGTAGTGTCCTGCAGTATTCTTGCACGTCAAAATTCCAGAAAACAGAGGGCCAGATTACGATTGTGGGACTGAGCAATGATCAACCGAGCTGTTCCTAGATTTCGTTCGCTGAAGGAGGAGAATCGCCTTCTCTACCCCCGTTCCGCTCCCTTTCGCAGTCGAAATCAATGCTCGCGTGTTTATAATTGCCGAAACAGTTGCTGAAACAGACGGGTCTCCACCGGATTTCGGCCCAATGTCGCCCGGCTATTCGAGTGTTCACGATGTTGATTCTGCCAACCCAGATACGGACCATGTAGCATCTTCTTTCTCCGTGGAGGGTTCCGGAGTCATGCAAACGCATTCGAAGGGAGAAGGGATAGACTCACGAGCCGGAAATATGGTTCCCGCTCATTCATTATTTGAGTGAGAGGAACGTCCATGCTCGTGCGAGGGCACCTGATTGGTACTTAGCATGGGCCTGATCATTCCTGAGACGGGATCAAGGCGCTGACGATATCCAATATTGCCGTGCTGCCCTTCTGCGAGCAATATTTGAGGAAAAAAGGCAGCTACCATTGTAAGCAGCCGTTGTTCCTGGTGTTGAACGTTCCCAGATCTATCTACAGCACCTTTCGAGGCTTCTTGATGACAGAGTTGATGAAAAACTATTGAAGCGGACTGAAGGCAGGCGGAGTCAAGCCTAAGCCATACTCAGCCAAACTCAGCCAAACTCAAGTATCTTCGAGTCATATAGATAAATCATGTATAACTTCTCCTGGTAGGTGCTATCTGCATTGCTCGGCTCCGTTCTTGATAAGATCAGCACCCTTCTCCGCAATCGCGAACACCGTCCCAGCAAGATTGGCCCCAACAATGACGCTCATGACACTGGCATCCACGACGCGCAGCCCCTCGACACCATAGACCCTCAACTGCTCATCGACCACACCTCCCAGCTCCAACGGCATCATGGCGCAGGTGCCAGTGGGGTGCATCGCGGTTGGCTCCGTGTTCCGCCGCATGTACGCCACCCAGTCCTCTCGAGCCGTCACATTCAAGCCGGGTGATGTTTCGACGGGGTCGAACTGCGCCAGGAGTGGCGACTCTACGTTGATGCGGCGATGGAACCGCGCCAGCTCCAACATGATGTCGAAATCGACCGGGTTACTGTAGGTGCGGTAGTCGACAATGGGCTCGGACTCGGGAGCTGAGGTGTTGATGTTGACGGTGCCGAGACTCAGCGGATGTTCGTAGGTGAAGTAGTTGACGGGTTCATCACCCGAGAAGTAGTGGCTGTAGAAGACGTTGTTGCTGCGTCGAATTGCTTCGGCCAGGCTGACCAGCCGCGCCTGGTATCCTGCGATCACGGTCGGATCTGAGCCGGTCGGGAGGTAGTCTGCGGCATTCTGTGCGTCGACCTTAGCAGCAATAGATTCGTATGCCTCGGGCGCTACCACTGGCAGTCCAAGCCATGCACCGGTGTTCCAGAGTGCACGAGACCATGGCCCAGTCCGATTCGCGGCCCACAATTCGTCTGCCCATGTGATGAAATCCGGGTCATCAAAATCATCCCGTCGGTTGGGACGGGTGGAATAGTTCCGGACTGCGTAGTAGAGTTAGCTTCCACGAAAATGGCATGAACTTCTGCGTGCCAACTTGCATTGAATCTCAAAATGGAGAGCGGTGTGGTCTTGGAAGTTCTGCCCGACACCGGGAAGCTCGATCTTGGTTTCGATCCTAGCGCTCTCCAACAGCTTACGAGGACGGATACCACTCAGCTGCAGTAGCTGTGGGCTGTGGATAGTACCTGCGGAAAGAATTATCTCCTTGTTCGCCTTCACCGTGGTAAATTCGTCATCTCCACCGTCTGCTTGGCTAGGTCGGAACACGACGCCGGTGGCTTTGTTTCCATCGAGCTCGATCTTGGTAACCTTTGACTCGGTGATGAGGTGATAGTTTGCTCGGTTCAGACCGTCCCAGTGTCCCGTTCGAGAATACGACCTGTTGAGGGAACCTTCAGCGTCCACTACAATTTCTAAGTGAGTAAAATGTTTCGTTCAGTGTTACAAGGATTCTTGGGGTTATTCTGAATCGTGTTTCTGGTGCTAGAATACCAGAAACGCGCTCGATTAGGCAATTTGTGCGCGCAATTTGAGCCAAAAGCAGAAAGGGAGTATATCTGGAAGCTGCTCACTGTATGTCGGGTACCAGTAGACGCCTGTCTGGCCTGCTCCACTGTCCTCAGGAACGCCAACACCTGGCAGCTTTGTGAACACCTCAAATTGGTATTCTGCGAACAGTGAATTAGCATTATCTCCGAATGCAGCCACACTTGTTCTTCTCACTAATTCCCGGCCATTGGAACGACGGCCATCCTGCGTATAATCTAGAGGTGGTGCCCCAATAAGATTCATCGTACTTGATGCCGGGCATTTGGTCTGCAGCTTCTTTGGGTGGTGGTTGGAAATGCAAACCCTAAAGACCAGATGTCAACAATACCGTCACTCAGTATTGAAGAAGTGACTCGCCTTTATGAAGTACGGCAGGACTCCATCCCAAGACCAAGTAGAGCTGCCGCCGAAAAAGCTGCCCCACCTATCATAGTCATCCGTCGTGCCCCGAACACACTGCATGCCGTTGAGAGCAGAACCGCCGCCAGTGACACTTGCTATGATGACGGCTGATTCCCGGTTTTCCAGCTCCGTGTTTGGAGCGGAGGTAATGTTGTAAAGCCACCAAGGCTCGGCGTTCCATGACACCCGGTCACGAACATTGTTGATTTCATCCGAGTCAGCTAGAGCGCAATTGGTCAACGTACCTGGATCTGGAACCGAGAAGGGCCTGTGAATGAAAATTGCTTACCAAGCTCGCCATTCTCAATCACAAGTACTGTAGCTAAGATAGAAGATTAGTACGGAGGCTGATGGTGCCGGGTTCGCGTTGGTCCTGACTTACTCTTGCCATCTTCGCTCAGTCTATCTCCAACAGTCAAGCCTGCTGTACCCCCGCCTATGATCACATAGTCGTAGGACCCGCTGAGAGCTTCTGGCCCGTCCAAAGCTCGTGTATATATCGTTGGGACATGGAGGGTTGCTGCTGGTGAACAGCTCAGGAGTGCCGCAAGTGTAGCCAGAAAGCCAAGCTGAGAGGGTAGAACCATGCTGATCGTTGAAAGAGAGCCGCAGATTCCTTTATTGCAGCTTACCACTATGGTGGTGTCGTTGTGAGCAAGAGGGAAACAAGTCCGACTTATGTAGAGATGCTGAGGCGCGCGGCGGCATCCTTTCAGCGGGACTAAGATTCAGCTCGCCCCGGACTTGCTGTTGTTCTTGGCTTCTTCGTCTACATAACGTCCGAGCGTCATCTGGATGGGACAGGTTGACCGGCCCGGTGGTCAGCAGGATAGAATCCTTCGGCCCTGGCAACGCTCGCATGTCCAATATAAGGAGAAGTAACACATTCAGTGACACGGAATAAAATAAATTCAAAAAGATATTAACGAATTAAAGAATCTATTATTTTTCAAAAGAGAAATTTGCCATTTATACATCTGAAGCTGAAGATGACACTCTGATCTCTGAAGACAGAGCTCTTTGAGAGAGAGAACAACTGTTACACCGCAACCTAACCGAACGAACTAACCAGAGCTACACAGGCGCCAAGCCTGCGAGCCCTGACTAGATATGAGAACTCGCGAGCTTACACATTCTGAGTACCAGGCCGCCAGACCTTCGCGTAGAACTGACAGAAAAATTTAGAGACGACAGACGCGGGCAAGTTATGGCTCGTTAATCATAGCCAGGGGCTCAGCAGTGGGACTGAGTATGGGTGAAGTGAGGCTGAGGCCTGTGGGCAGTACCGGGATGGTAGGTGGACAACTTCGGACTCGAGTGACGCTGCGGCCTGAGCAGAGGCTTAGCCGAAGTTGAGCCGGGTGACTAATTACTGAGTAAGGCAGCAAACCCAGCCAACCCAACAGGGTGCTAAGGCGCGGTCAAGATTCGGGTTCTAAAGTTACTTACAACATGCTTGTCTTTCAGAGCACTGCTGAGAATTCTTTCTACACCACAGGCTTGTCCTAGTCGCTAGGTTGCGACATCCATGATTAAGATGCTAGTGGCACGCATCCTTCTCAATTACCATATGAAATTCGTAACGGCGAAACCCAAGATCATCCTTGTCACCATCCAGGTGCCCATCCTCGTTCCCATCCAGATCCACCCCCTCGTCCACTTCCTGGTCTAACCCCCGGCCCTCTTCCGCGGCCACCTCCTCGTCCACTTCCCTCCTCCACTCCAGGTCCGGTCCATGGCCCCCTTCCGCGCCTACCTTCTCGTCCACCACCTCTGCCTCCTCCAGATACCCCTTCAAATCCTCCCTCAGATCCCCCTCCCCGCCCACCTCCAGGCCCGCCTGCTGCTCTATCCTCTTCGCGTAAAAAGTAAGCTGGTAGAGGATCGAGATCAAAAGCCAGAGAGTATGCAGTCGCCAGTCTGTTCGCTTCAAAGTACTTCCCCTGATCATGATACGTCTGGAATTGATAGTAAGATCGGAACAAGGCAAGGGCAGGTAGCCAATTGACATAGAAGACAAATATTTCCGCCTCATCGGGCGTCGCTGTGGCAGTCACTATTCGGCATATTGCTTGATCTGTAGAAGATGAAAACGAAAGAGGTTAGTCACTTGTATTTAGAGAAATGACAGTACGGGATATTGGATACAAGTGGGCAATTAGACACGCACCTAGATCCTGGTATAGATCGGCATTTTCGGGCGGGCTCACTCGCTTTCTATCTCGGTGGTAGATTGACCATAGATTTCTTACACGTTCTATTTGATCGAAATGTAAAAGGAGAGCAAGTTCTTTTTGTGTCTTATTTGAGGCCCGCCATTGTAGCCACTGTTGCTGTATACGCTGTTCTACAAGCAGAGCTTCCTGCCGTTTTGCCTCTCGCCGTACGCGTTGTTCTTCGTGCTGCTCTTGGTCTACATGTTGCTGGGTTTGCTGCAAGGGTTGCAGAGGTTGCAGGGGTTCTTGTGGCGGCGGTGGTTGCCGGGGTTGCCGGGGTTCCTGTGGTGGTGGTCGCAGTGGTGGCGGTGTTTGCTGTCGTTGTTGTCGTGGTTGCTGTTGCTGTCCGGGTTCTTGTGGTGGTGGTAGTGGTGGTGGTCGCAGTAGTGGCAGTGTTTGTTGCTGCTGCTGATGTTGTTGTTGTCGTCGTAGTGGTTGTTGCTGCCGACGCTGCTGCTGTTGTTGTTGATTCATAGCTTGCCAAATGCTTATTTACGGTTTAATCTGTGATATGGTTTCAAGTCAAGCCTTGACTCGAAGAATAGTGATCAACTTGATAATTGGAGCTAAAGAAAACTCCAAAAATCAGGGGATATATGATAAAATGTTGTAATGTCTTGTAGCAAGGATATCACTGAGACACCATGATCATATTCACTGCAGACTGATGTTTGGAAAGTGTATCAAGAAACAAGCAGATGCAGGTTCTACATATTAACATCACTTGATGCGTAGAATGCAACAGAAGGGAGCAATGGAGTCAAATGGGACGGGAGAAAGATTTAGTTCGGAGAGTAAAGAAGATAGCAAGAGTCTTTTAAGACTGAATCAGACCACATTGTACGTACATTTACAGGATCAAGCGACAGGAGGCGACTTGAGGACTTGACAATCTTTGCAATTTCACTCATATATCAGCAGGTGAAAAAGGAATAAGGATCAGTGATAACAGATCTCAACCTTTCATACACCTCACATATAAAAGCTAGTACTAGACAATTCGAGTATGTTGGTCAACGGTGATCAAAGGAAGTGCTTGGGTGAGAATGAATGACAAGGAACACTCTAAAGAGCGGTGCCAGAGGTTGAAAGGATAAAGTATAAAAACAAGTTGCCACATTGACGGTTTCGTGTCTGGAAAAGGTGGAAGACGCGGGAAAAACAGTGCAGCGAGGCGGACAGCTTGTGTTATGCACGCCGACCTCACACATTGATACTGGTGGGCGATGATGGTGACAGGGGACTGCATTCTGCACTTCCGACCGTCAAGTGTTGGCACATGGGTGGGTGATGGAGCTCCGCTGCTGGCCTGCCGCGTAAATATTTAACAAGCAGAATTGATATAATGACACCCGCTCTTGATGCCCAATTTCAAGGTCTATTCACCATTCTCCTGCTTTCTCAGTCCGGGTGGGTGAAAAGGAAGTGTAAATTATTTCAGACTGACTGAAGCGCTGATCCCCTAAGCGGTATGCTACTCTCCGGGAATGGAAGTCTCCACTATGATCATCAACGTACGTCCCGTAATGACCTCGTCTCTAAAGGCACGACTATGACTGCAGGCCGTAGTGACTACGTTCCAGTTATGCCTTCAACACCACCTATTTGTGTCCACCTATCATTCTTCTTCAATGCCTGCGGTTGACCAGCTTCATTGAATCTCCCATCAACGCCCAACTAACGCCCTCGGTAATGCCCATTTCAAAACCTCCTTTCAACGGCATCCAAAAAACCCCCAGTAAGGCCCATGTTTTATCCTAGTATCAATACCTAGTTACTAGATACATGCACATTAACTCTCAAATGCATAAGGCAAAAGCTGATAACAGCAACAATAATGGTGATAGTAAGGAACACCAAAGCAGCATACACGCCGTAGTAGCATTCCATCTTGAGGGTCTGAATCTAACGTTTGGACCAGCTAATTGACAAAGATTGCTTGAAGAGGCTGTGCTTCTGCGATACATGAGAACAGATATATTGGTGGGCTTTCAAGTCCATATGGCGGCGAGTTAGCCTAGTGACAAATCAAGCTGTACGAATCCGTTCAGTCAATTTCTTCTGACTTCAACACCTGAAATAAAGCAGGTATGTGTCCTTACTCCACTGAGCTCCCTGTCAGCATGGCAAGAGAATGCTTGTATGAATCATGTCTAGGGCACCAAGGGAGAAGAAAGGCGTCGGGCTTGGGAAGCTGAGGCACACAAGATAGAGGATATTATTCTGTAGCCTGGCATCGAGGAGCTTATCCATACAGACCATCCCATTCCTCTTCCTCATCTTCCGGCTTAGCATTCTTCTTGATATCCTCCAAATGCTTCTTCTTTCTCTCTCGCTCCCTCTTCCCTAGATCTACCCTATCCAATGGACATGTTCCTCTTAGCCTCAACCACGGCCTCACACACTCCAGATCAAAGATGTGACTGGAATGACACGGAAGGCGTACGAGCAGCGGATGTGGATCGTCTGAAAAAGGATTTCCACAGATTGGACAATCATCTTCTTTTCTGACTTTCTTGATGCTGACTCGCTCCAAGCCCGCGATGTATTCTTCGTCCACTCCTTCGACTTCTCTTGGTGGTCTTTCTGCCGAGCTCATAAGGGACTCTATGAGTGAGTCTAGGAGCTCAGAGTCTGTGTCTCCGCTATCGCGACGCATGACCCCGAATGCGTCCGCGAGGTTGCGGAAGGCAGCGGAGACTTCATTGGGGACTGGCACTGCGTGTTGGCGAGTGCGAGGGACGGAGGTGTCTGGAGTTATCTGCGAGAGGGTAGAAAAGAAGGTGGAAAGGTCTGGACGCCGGGGTCGTTCGCTGGGGTTGGTACTGGGAGGGTCGATCGCATGCTCAACTAGTCGAGTGCTGGTTAGAAAAGCTTCAATAAGATTGATCGGGATGGTTGACAGATACTTTCGTAGCTTGCCATGATTGTGCTTCTTCAGGGTGACCTGGGCAAAACGTGAGCGTGAGCGTGATCTCGGTAGAGCGGCCAAAGCCCCTGAGGTTGTAGACCGAAGAAGTTCTAAACAGTATGTATCAACGGTTGCATGGAGACGAGGATTTTGAATACTGCAGACGTGAGATGTTAGGCAGAGAATGATGGCGTATGCCAGATCTGGAGTGACCGCTCTCGCAAGACGCTCCCGATCCTTATGACCAACCTTACCGTGGACCTCGAAACTGTTTGGCGATGCT
Source organism: Endocarpon pusillum Z07020 (assembly GCF_000464535.1). Taxonomy (NCBI): domain Eukaryota; kingdom Fungi; phylum Ascomycota; class Eurotiomycetes; order Verrucariales; family Verrucariaceae; genus Endocarpon; species Endocarpon pusillum. The sequence goes on from NW_006916019.1 coordinate 28,877, forward strand.
ATCATTCTATTGAAACAGGGGCCTGCAATTCGCACTGCTCGATGAACTGATCAGGCATTGCAATTCCGCTGTGCTGGCGGAAAGAGCTTCTTTTCATCCACCAGAAGGTTGCTTCCTGATCGAGTCAAGCGTGGATATCTATCTTCCCTTCTGCTTCCTTTCCAGACCCCACAAACAACATCACCTCCACCCAGTGCATAGCCCTAGAGATGCTGGGGTTTCAATGGAGGCGGACTGGGACGAGATCACGAGGATCGTGGTGCCTCCAGGCCCACATATGCTTCCAACTCCCGCGTCTACAATAGCATTCGACGACACCCAGGAGCTTCTATGGATTGGCAACGACCACGTCAGTCTTTCTAAGATCCTCACAGTCCTCAAGCTCACGGATGTAGGGCAGAGTGACTGCATTCTATGGTCCGGAATTACAACGATATGTCTCGGTCAAGGCACATATCAGCGAAGGACCTGTCAGACAATTTCTATTCCACGAGCGAGGGGTCCTGTCAATCGCTGCTAACAGTGTGCATCTGGTTTCTCGAAAGGGCCTGACACAATGGCATCTCAACCATCCGAGCATGATCGACCTGCGTTGTATGAGCTTCACATCCAATCCAGGCCAGATCCTTCTTGCAGGATGTCAATCCGCCATGCTGGTCGTTGATATTGACAAAGGTCAGGTGGTGTCTCAGCTGCCATCAGAAGCTAGCTATACGATGATGAAGAGAAGTCGCTACATCTGCGCAGCGACAGAGGCTGGTGCAGTTAACGTGCTTGACACCACCGATTTCACGATTTTGAAATCATGGAAGGCCCATGGAACAGCAATCAACGACATGGATGTGCGAGGTGACTTTCTCGTAACCTGTGGCTTCTCTGTTCGCCATCTTGGAGCATCAATAGTGGACCCTCTGGCAAATGTCTATGACCTGAAGAGTTTCAGCTCTTTGCCCCCTCTTCCTTTTCATGCAGGTGCTGCTTACGTCCGCCTACATCCTAAGTTACAAACAACAAGCTTTGTTGCCTCACAAACAGGGCAAATGCAGGTAGTTGATTTGATGAACCCAAACTCCGTCGATCTCCGTCAAGCAAACGTCCAATATATGCTGGGTATCGAGGTCTCACCCTCAGGTGATGCTCTGGCCATTATCGATGCCGAAGCTTCTATACACCTCTGGGGCTCTCGATCAAAAGTGCAGTTCAGTAAGCGGCGTCAAGAAACAGAATTCGGGGAACCTCAGGCAGATCGCGCCCCGTTCGTGGATTGGAAAGAAATGCCATTGAACACGATTGGAATGCCTTATTACCACGAACGCCTTTTGTCAGCATGGCCAAGCCATATGGTCTTTGACGTTGGTGCTCCACCCCCCCAGATAGATCCAAATCTTGTCCTTCAGCCTGCGGAAATGGGCTTCTATGCGCCGAATTCCAAACAGTCGCTACGGTATCAAGTGGAAGACACCCGTGCAAGTCAGCTTGGCTCCTCGATGGCCGCTCCCAAGTTTCTTAGTGAAAAGGCGAAAGCAATTCCAAATAATATTGCCCGGAGGATGTCTGATGCAGCAGAAGCACTTGCAGGCGCCACCTTGACCAGTCCTACTGACGAGGACCCCATCATCAAGTACAGCAATGTCGAAATCAAGTACAGTCGATTCGGAGTGGATGACTTCGACTTCCGGTACTACAACAAAACGTCCTTTTCCGGATTGGAGACCCACATCGCAAACTCCTTCATCAATGCTATCCTTCAGCTCTATCGCTTTGTCCCTGTGGTTCGTAATCTCGCCTTGCATCATGCTGCCACAAGCTGTATTGCTGAGAACTGCCTGCTTTGCGAGCTAGGTTTCTTGACTGACATGCTCGAGAAAGCAGCGGGACAGAATTGTCAAGCCACCAATCTACTTCGCGCTTTCAGTGCCTCTCGTGAGGCAGCTAGCCTTGGTCTGTTGGAAGAAAGCACCCTTGCAAGTGGCGTGTCACTGTCATCCACCATCCAATCGGTGAATCGCTTTCTCCTGAAACAATTCGCCCAGGACTTTCGAAACTTGGTGGGTAGTTCCGATGACGTGGACGCTGTCGTTGCTACTGGTGCTTTGGAATCGATTGGGTGTATGTATTGTGGCAACGAGATCACACGTCCGGGCACGTCGTACGTTAACGAATTGGTCTACCCTCCACATCCACCCAGTGACCCGAAAAATGTGCTGCGAAATCCAATCTTCAAGTTCTCCGCAATCCTAAAGGCTTCTATAGAACGTGAAAGCAAGAATCGAGGTTGGTGCAATAAATGCCGCCGCTACCAACAACTCTCGATCCACAAATCCATTCAACACTTACCCTTTGTCATGATGATCAACGCAGCTCTAACCAATCCCGCCATGTGGAGCTTATGGGAGATGCCTGGATGGCTCCCTACAGAAGTCGGTGTTCTTGTTCAAAATAGGAATGTGTATTGCTTCGAAAATGCAGATCTAGGACTGCATATCCGAAACAAAACACCTAATCTTGTGATCTACGAGCTGGTTGGCTTTGTGGCAGAGATCGACGTGGCTGATCATCAGCGCCCTCACCTCGTCAGCTTTATCAATGTCGACGTATCGTCTAATGAACAGAATGCCGTACAAAAGCCCAGGAGTGCTAATTGGCATCTGTTCAATGACTTCCTTGTTACTCCGGTCACCGACAAGGAGGCTCTTCTCTTCAATCAGGGTTTCAAGTTACCATGTGTTTTGTCCTATCAGATCAAGTCGGCGCACGGGGCAATCGATCAGAGTTGGAAAGAGAATCTAGACTCAGTTCTTCTGTTCCACCAGTACAGCATCAATGGTGGCCGTCCTGCAGCAGATTGCCATATTCTAGGTCCTGAGGAAAAACCTACGCAAGGGACGCCAATCGCACTGGATACTGAGTTTGTGGACCTGGAGAAGGCAGAGATTGATGTCAAAGCGGATGGTACACAAGAGACCATTCGTCCAGCCAAGTCGGGATTAGCACGTGTAAGCGTTCTGCGAGGAGCCGGTGAGGCAGAAGGCGTTCCATTCATCGACGACTATATCACCATCAGGGATGCCACGATTGTGGATTATAAGACCCAATACTCTGGCATTCGCCCAGGTGATCTAGATCCTCGGACCTCGTCACACAATCTGGTTCCACTCAAGGTTGCATACAAAAAGCTATGGCTGTTGTTGAATCTGGGATGTGTTTTTGTTGGCCATGGTCTTGCCTCTGACTTCCGAAAGATCAACATTCAAGTACCAAAAAGCCAAACAGTTGATACTCAATACTTGTACCTGGTCCCGGGGAAGAATCGCCGATTCTCACTCCGCTATCTGGCGTGGGCGGTATTCAAAGAATTCATTCAAGAGGAGAGCGCTGACGAATCTACGATAGACGGCCACGACAGTATCGAGGATGCTCGCATGGCCCTTCGACTATGGCGAAAATTCCAAGAATACCAAGATGCTGGCATCGTGGAGCAGATGGTTGAAGAGATCTACAAGAAAGGTTTTAGATATCAGTGGAGACCGCCTGCACGAGATGGTGCCCTGACTGGCGGCAATAGTGCCGTGGCTAGTGGGAGGAATACCCCAGAAGTTGGAGCGATCAGTGCCCCTGGCACACCTGCCAGAGGTTTTCGATTGAGCGCTGCCAGTGCAACTGCCTTTGCCCCTCGTTCGGATGCTAGCAGGAGCGAAGGATTCGGTGGTAGTCCACTCAGATGACCGGTGAAGGCAGCATTCACTACCTGTTATGATCAGTCTACGCAGCGTTATTTTGGCCCGCAGGTACAAGACTTTGATCATTGAGTTACCAGTCACCAACCAGGAGTCTACATGATATCTTCATTCCTTGGCGACCCGTTCATGGATGATCTTTGGTTCGACCCATGGTCTTGAAACCATCTGGACGCATATGTATGCAGGGAACCGCGCGGGTGGTGACCTGGATGCACAGAACGCCAACCCATGGTGCTATGTTGGCATCGAGCAGACCTGATCTTACTATCAGCTCTACTTCTGACCTCGGAAACGAACGATGGGCAACGCTCTATTTACGCCACTGTGGCACAATATCAAAGTTATTTCCGATTTTCTGGACTGAGTATCTCTTCTCGCGTGACTCGGTATAACACGATTTCAGATCTGACGCACCGAAGGCTAGGTTTCTCTCTTCACCGGTTCTTTGTGCTTGAGTGCTTATCTCCCTTCGCCACTCTAGTCTCCTTACAATATCCGACATTTCAGAGTAACACACCTGGTGAGTGGTCACGCCTCTTACAAATACCCGTTTCTGGAAATGATATTCTCCTGCCTCTTTCGTCTGTTCAGCCGAGACATCTTAACACTTTCACCTTTGTCTTTTTGCATAAATCTCGGGTAGTTCCCCCTTTTACAGATATCGTAATTTGGTCATGTGAAGCTAGCGTCACATTTTCAATCTGCTTTCAAAGCCCTTGCGCTACCAAACTACGCCACTACAATACAGCGGCATCAGTGTGAGTGCACGTCAAATTCGTGACACCCATCGAGCAAGCCATTGTCTACCAAAGAGACTCCAAGGTCGACTTGACCAATACGTTCAAACTAATCCAACCACGCGACAACCATTTACCAGGCAGAGGATAGCATCAACATCACCAACTACCCAGCCCAACCCCCATCCGGCTTTATCCCTTTTGTAAGAATTCGGACCATGAATTCCAACCTTGGGATCCTGTTCCTCCTCATGCTCTTCACTGGCCTGCCTCTCCACTTTCTCCTTGCCCTTCCCTTTGCGCTCGCTACACCGGTCCCAGCGCCCCCCGTGCCGCTAGACTGGCCGGATCAGAAGCCCACACATACCCACAAACCCCTCCTGCCTCCGCCTCCGCCCCGCAATCTAGAAGACCACCGTTTTCCACCTTTAGATTGCGGTGGTGCGACCCATAAGCATGGATTTGCTGCAGGTTGTGTTCGGAGGGAGAGGGACGTCTATATGGTAGAGGGGAAGAGAGATGAAACGGTGGTGAGGGTACCTGAGGGAGGGTTGGGGAGGCCTACGGTATGTGCATGTCCTCTGATCTACCCTCAGTTGCCGCATACAGGGACTCCTCTGTCAGTGCTTCCGTTCCACAGAGACAACAGAAACGAAACGTCCAAGGCATTCGGTGGGTTCAGGGCACGGGCGCGGGCTGATTATTGGTTTCTAATCTAGGTCGGCGGAAGGCTGGACCTCAGTGTGGATCCGAATCGACATCCTACCAGTCAGTTGTTGAAGGAAGAAAGCAAGAAGAACAAGTAAAAGAAGAGGATAAGAGATTCGTCTGGAGGAGTTTGGCGCGCGGAGGACAGGGGGATTTTGTCCATCCAGGCTATGATGTTAGTTGCTTTTCAACCAGAGGCATAGCAACCACATTATACGCTGTCTTATCGATGCTAGACTATCGTCATAGCTGGGTCGGGTACAGAAGAAGGGCCGCATGCTGTGACCTTTCTGTTTCAGGCACCCAGGGGGGAGAGATATTACGCGATACAAGGGATGGTAACGGAGGAGGAAATTGGACATCTACCCCGAAGCGCCCTTCTACACTCTCTTACGCACGTTAGATCCGGCCAGCGTCTTCTTTCGGTAGTCAGTTACGTTTTCAATCGAACAAGTCCAGTTGCGTTTACCGCTTTATCTTTGGTTTTTCCTTGCAATGTTTGGTTGGTTGATTGATTGACTGGTTAATACTGGGCTTCATCGCCGCAGCATTTACCTGGGTTGGAGTTGCTGATTGGTTGGGGCTTTGTTTGGTCTCGGAAGCTCTACTACGCAAGTTGGGATGGAATGGCTTTTGTAGGGTGCTAGCATGGTAGAAATTGGTGGGTAGGATGGGGGCTGGCGACTTGTCTGCACTCCAACTGTAGTTTCCAACTGTAGTTTCCAACTTCCAGTTCCAGGATATGGGACGCTGTTTTCGGCGGTCTTTGCTGCTGCTTTTGACACCCCTTTTGCACTTTCCTAAACAGAAACCCCCTTTCTATGTAATCACTTACCCGTACTATATATACTTAGCGCCAGCATTTTCCCCTAATTTAGCTCATTCACTTGATCAATTTTTTCTGGTTGGGACTTCAATTTACTCACCACTTCATGTCGAAGCGCGAAATCTGACGAGGGTTTGGAGAAAGCGTAAAGCCATGCGATACCACTGAGGTGTCAGAATCTTAGAAAGCTTTCACCATCAGAAACAACCACAATAATGCTCTCCGAGAAAGCCAATTGCCCACCCTGCGAAGCCAAGGGGAACACTGCTTCTACTCTTTTGCGTTGCCAAGGCTGTCATGTCACCCATTATTGCGGTCGAGACCATCAAGTAGCGGACAGGGAAAGCCACAAGCGGGTATGCAACGCCATCAAGAAGGCGCAACAGAAGCTCGACCACGAAGAGACGGCTTTACGCAACCAGCCACCTGATATGTTCAAGCCTGCGAGAATCTTCGAGGAACATGCTGGGCATTTCTGGGGCATAATGGGGACACGAAACTACATGAGAGCGCGTTATGGCCTCATTGAAGCTCTTTTGCAGGTCAAGACCTATGCCGCCGTCAAGGCTGCCCATGATCATGCCATGGACTGTCTTCGCCTCTGTCGTTCGGATAACATGGGGGTTCGGGATATGCTTCCTGCCTTGAAGCTTCGACTTGGGCAAGATCAAGAGTGCTATGATTTCATCAAGTGGTATGCTACTACGGGTTCGGATGGTAAATATGACTGGGGCGATTTGGATAATCCATTCCTCGACCTCAAGGGAGAAGATGTTTTCGAGACATTGCCGGCCAACACGACCCATCGATATGGCGATCTCCCACATACTGTTGCTCTCACACTGCTCAAGCTTCGATTGAAGCTGGACCTCCGTGATCTACAACGATCATCAATCATCGGAACCCAAGTTCCACAAGAGATCATGGACAATATCCGCGAGCAAGCTGTGGGCAAGATTGTCTCGCGGAGAAAAGACATCATGCGCGCAACGGATCTGACGCTGTTGAGCAGGGAGCTCGATGAGCAAATCCAGGCCCTGATCAGGGGGGTGGAGGCACAAAACTCACACTTCTGGCACGGCTTGTTGCGACCAGAAAATGATTTGACCACACGTTTCGAAGCGTACTCGCCAGGTTCGGTCCAGGAGATGCAACGTGCCCTCCAGTTGAATTATGATTCGTGGATTGAGACCCCCCGCGCCTTGGACCTGATGAGAGAGTTCCTTCGTCGCAAAGTCTAAAAGAGTTCCATAACCACGCCATCGGCATCCTCAATAACCTTCGGGTGTTTTACAAAACCTTAGCATTATCATAGATGAAATCTCCCTTCGGTAGGGTTGACGAAGCCGTCTCCTTGATTGTTCCAACTGTGTCACACCGCAGCGATCATTTGCCAAGTAAGAGTAAAAGCTCGCCCGAGTTGAACACCTGTTGCAGCTAGGGTGATGCCGCTCGAGCTCACCCCGGTCTCCCTTAGACCAAGGTGAGCACCACCTACGTATCACCCTGGCCATTGAGGCAAGTAGTGGCCTTAGCGGTCTACAGCCTATCATCTCCAACGCCAGATATAGGACAAAGACTGAGCACTTGTGGCCCATCTTTCGCAGGCGCTTACAGTGCAATGCTCCAGGGACAACATCAAATGACAGGATAAAAGTCTTAGTAGTACTAGGACTTGGACTTTATCCTAGCGCATCGATAGTGTTGAATGGGATTTTGAAGGATCTCTATCTACGTCATTAAATGAATCTCATATTTTTTTTCAAATTGAGATTCATGACACGGATTCAACGAAGCCATCCAGCCTTCCTACGCTTAATACCCGCTTTTACTCATCCTGAAGGTCCCCAAACGGTTCCTCATACGCCGTCGTGTGTCTGCGCGCCCCTTTTTTACTTGGATGAAAAGGCCGGCAGATCTGTTAAAGGAGGCGCGGCTACCGGGACGGAGGAGGCGAGCGGTTCTGGGCCTATCATCTTGACGGACCAATTGCTCTATCATCAACCCAGGTTCCGGCAGCGAAAATTGACAAGGCTACTCTTCTCGTGGGCCGGCTTTTAGGGCCTGCTCTTTTGGGAAGCTGCTCTTTCTTGTCCTTGTTGCTTAAACAAGTCAATCCGAGAGGTCCAAACGGCCAAGGCGTGAAACTCTCGCACTGTTGCACCTCGATGCGTCTGGAGTCTTTAGTGAAAGTGGCGATTGGCGCATTGGCGCGCTACTTTTGCTCATCTGATACCAGGATCCCAACCGTATCCTCATGAGCCAACCCCTCACCTCTGACGTACATTCGGGAAGTAGTGGAGGCCCCGAGCCTAACGTGTGCTTTAAAAGAGCCGACGGCTGGCCGGTCTGACAGGTGATGTTCCAGGCCCACGCTGCGCCGCGATACAGATCCACCTAGGACGTTTCGCTGGGACTTGTCTTCTTCGGCACGCCGCACCGTGGGAGAGGCAGTCGAGAGCGAATGTCGGCGGTCGACCAGCAGTCGGTGTGGAGACGGGCGGTCTCGCTGCTGGTCGGATCTGTGGAGCCGAAGTTTAGGACGGAAGACTATCCGCTCCAAGCACCATCAGCCAGTCAGACCACTCGCGAAAAGCCTGTTCGTGCTTGTAACAGCGCTCAGCATCCTGAGGATACTCACTTGTCATGACAACTCGAGCGTTAACTCTAGGACGCCGCAGTGCAACCTAAAGGCCAAGATCTATAAGACCTCATGTCAAGAGGGCTGTCTTGCTGGTAAGGTCCAGATTGGTTGATCAGAGGGTCCGGAGAAGACGTTCAAAGAAAAGGCACAGAAGAGTGAGCCGGGTGAAGGGAAGTATTATCAGCCTGGTCATTGGTAGCGTACTTGTGAGGAACATGTTTGATCTCTTCAATAATTGATTGGTCACTGATGCCAAGCTCAAGCTCATTCCACTGAATTTGGTTTAGAGCCTTCAAGGTCAAATTGAGGTCGGACCAGGATGGCTCTGTCGTGACACCTGACTGCTCGATATGGACTCTTATTCTGTCGAGCGTAGCTTTATATTGTAAGCTGCGAAGGGGCTGGGTCAAATTCAAAGCTATCGTCCGCGTTCAGAAGATGAAGCGATATCTCTTCTTCCAGCGCCGCAGAACGCGGGCAGCATCACTTTGAGGAGCTTTGCCGTCCTCCATTTTCGCATACATGTTGATATCTTGGGAGCTGCTCCGCAGCGTCTGAAGCACTTCCTCTTGCGATGAACTCTTCGCATGGCGATAGAGAACCCAAACCCCTGAAAGATATTACGCATGCTCTCTCTTCTCCATTGTCCTAGGAGGTGCCAGTTTCTGTGCTCGTACGCTCCAGCCGAGGATCCAGGTTGAAGTGCGATCGAAGATATGGAATATGGTAATAAGTGACAGAATAGTAAACAAGCAAATCAACAGTCAATCACACCAAGAAGGGTGTCCAAGACATATCTTTTCGCGAATCAGTCGAACGATGTGCTGAGCTGCATTCCTGCGAACCAGCCCCGCATGGAATTGATCCTTGCGGCAATCCGACAGAATCTCACGCCGCTGATGGTAATGAAGCGCAGCAATGCATCGTTTAGAGTACGCCGATGTATGCGATTTACCGCTGATCCATAGCAGTGGACTCCAACACTCACCTCAGCCACAAGGGTGAACCGCGAGTCATCGCTATCTCCCATTGCCTGTGCATCGCGGAGGATATCGCTCGAGGGTGGAAGAGAACCCAACGGATGAGGTATTCTCCACTGAGCTTGAAAATTGTCTCTGCGACCGGTAATTTTATCCTTTGATTCTGCATATCTCTCGGTGCCTGTGGTTCCAGTCTCATACCTGTTCATAGCCCAACATCATCGCCAAAATCAACAACAGATCCGATCTACACGTACCTTCGTTCCTGTTCACTCTAGAATCCATGTTTCCACCACATGTCCGCCCATCAAGTCCCCGGCCATGACCCCATGAGTGTAACTCTCCCCCAAAAACTTGGCACTCATCACATTCGTCAGTCGCAGCACAAGGGGCATCGTGCACCCAAGAACAATAGCTACCATATCACCCACAAGTGCATGCTGCGGTACGATGCCCATGTGGCCGCTGTCGAGGATGGCGAAGCGCTTACCCCAAGAGACTTGTATGCAGGACCGAAAACCGTCGAGCGTCATACTTAGCATCTCGGGGGGAGAGAAGGCGTTGTCTTCACTTGAGGTAGATGTGGTCATATCGCTTTCATTGGCACCAGGTTCTGTATTCCCAGGTCCTGTATCGTCCTGTATCCCCAGGTCCTGTATCCCCAGGTTCTGCATCGCCCAGGGTATTTTGTTTTGGTTCTCGATCGTCTCCGATCGCGGAGTCGTCACTGTTAATCTTAGTTCATCACTTTTTGCAATATATCAGGTATTCACCTTTCGTCATGCATCTCGTCAGCGACATCCTCCGGCGGCTTCATCATTCGATTATTCCTATTCCCAATTAAAGTCCGACAAAACGCGTCGAGTACATTCTCAGCCCCATACTGCTTAGCAATGTCATCCCACGTCGGGCTATCAAGCACCATGTTCAACCACTGATTGAACGTCTCTGAATCACTCCCACTCTTTCCGTTCTTGTCCTCACGCGCAAACGTCTCTATGTCTTGGAATGTCATGCCGTCATCTACGTCACCGACAGAAACGATGCTGCCGAAGTGGATGGCTGCGACGGACATCTTGTTTTCTGAAAAGGAGACGCGTAGGGAGGAGGTACAGGAGGCCGAGTATTTTTGGAAGTGTGCAATAGAGGATCCGGGGAAGTCATTGCCGCCTTTGTAGCAGTCATAGATGCATATTCCTGAGACAGTTTGGTCGGTGCTCCAGTCCGGGGCCTAGGAGGCAAGGTCGTCATAGTTTTTGGGATATCGGTTGGCACAGATCATATCTAGTGAGCCCGTGGCAATAACGTGCTTCCGGAAGAGATCGGCGTAAATGTTTTGCGGTGAGGAGGTGTGATCGGGTTCGATACCAGTATCGTCAACGTCCCCTGAAAGACCAAGAAGGCCGAAAACCTTGTCTCTTGGATCCGTCGCTTCGCAGTCGCGATGCTGGTTGAGTAGCTCTTGGAGAACGAAGGGTGGGTGGGTCAAATTGATTCTCCGACACTGCGCCATGCGGATGACCTGCGTGAATGAGTCCAGACGCTCGTCAGGGAACGCGTCGGAGATAATAGCGTCGACGATAAACCAGCTAAGTTCGATGGCGTATGCCGTAATAAGGAAATCCAACCACGGCAGAAGTCATTTTTCCGCACCTCACCTTCGCCATCTCCTGTCTTGCCCGTGATAGTTCCTGGACGACCTAAACCCGCGTCCACCAAGGCCGTTTGAACAGGCGGCCCAAAGCCCTCAATACTTCTGGCGTGCATTGCTCTAATTCTTCAAGAAAGACCTCTTGATACTTGGCGTCGAACCCTTGCGCTAACGCTTGCTCGGGATCATTGACCATTTGCCCCAGTCTCCCAACAAGATCCATCGCTGCCACATCATCATCATCGTCAGTCTTGCCAAGCCAGACTTCGACAGCGACCGCCACAGCGTAAATATCGCGCATCCGCAGAACCTGCTTACCTCGCTCGTTCAAATCGTCTTGGTTGATGCACACGGCATCAATCCAGAGCGTCCGTAGCTGCTTGGGATCTCGCATGTGCTGGAGCGCGTCGTACAGAATTTATCGTGACATCCAAGGCACAGCCATCGATAGGAATGGTGTTTCGGATATGAAGGTCCGCCCACGTGTACGATAAGGCTGTGAACTCGAGGGTCTCGGTCAGCTCCGCATGGCGGAGACTGCAGGCAATATCGTCGTTCCAGTCTGCAGGCTTCAGATCGAGCAGGCGGATCTCACCCCGTGTTTGGGAGAGTGGAGAGTATGGGTACATGTTCAGAGTATCCTGCATTGAGCCTCCGCATAATGGATAGTGAATATGCCCAATACAGCCATTACGCCCTCTCTCTCCATTTCTCTAGAACGTAGAGAATTGCTACGGGTGCCGCTGATGAATGAATCAGGATATCAATTTTGGTGTATCTCATCGCATAAAATATATCCCGTGTCACCGAATCGTCCCCCTTCCTTATTGAGAATAGTGTTCCCGTGGTTCAGCATCATTATTCTTGGCAGAAGGAACATTAAACTCTCGGAGTAGAGCCTCAATCTCCAACTTCTAGAATGTTAGAATTACTCGTTCACAGACAACTAAAATCGGCATAATTGGATTTGCAACAGAAGAGCAAGCTCGCACTGAACCTGAAGCCAAGCCGTTCGAGGGCTTTCATCGCCCTCACTCAGTCCGCTTTCGATGTCTCGAGGTATCTCCGGTCCCTCTCGCGTCAGAAAATGCTTCCGATAGCATTTGCGATGGTGTTTGGGACAGAGTACATTCTTGAGTCTTCTATGCTATCAGCAAGCTTGGCTCATTGGCACCCTCGGTTGCATAGTAGTACTACATCCCACATTTGCCCATACGCGATAGAATTTGACAGGTCTGATGATAATCTAGAGACAGTCTACTTAAAGTGTATAGATCATAAGCGTATCAGCATTGTCAGCGACCAGGAGTCAAGGACGTCTTCAAGGGTACGTTCTATATGAAAGAATGGCCGCCCAGATTCCGCGGTCCCTCCCAACCCAGCCAAATATGTCTTGCGATTGTACGTGAAGTGAAGCTGGGAGTAGGGTAATGAACACACTTCCAACACCCTGGATTTGGAGTACCAATTCCCTGCCCATCAGAAGCATGAAACAATCACAACAGAACTCCCAGAATCTCAAATTCTTGACACAGATTCTGGCTGACCTGATCAATTCTTGAAAAGTTTGAGCGTAGACCAACGACTAAGACATTTTCAGTTCCCGTATCAAGACCTTTGTAGCCTGTGACATATCTATCATCTTGATCGACATCCTAATCAAAATCTTTGCCGCTTCGTACACATATTGAGCCAGATCTTCTCACTACCCCAAGGCTTGTTTTGTTCCCCATGATTCTTCATGAATGCTGCCCCCTCCTCCTTCTTCTAGCCTAGATCTGTTCAGCTTTTCCAAGGGGGTTATGTAAACGTGCTTTCCCCACATCAGGTAGTACACCGTGGAAAGCATCATCACGGTAACGAAAATGACTGACCCCCAGTTCATGGTGCTGGGATCCACGGGAGTGACGACAGGAAAGAAGCTCCAGACAAAAAATACCAGGAGAAATACCAAGGACACAATATTGATGGGCAAGCCATAGCGACCAAGTGTCCATTCCCGTGGTGGGAGCGCGTCTCCCCGGAGGCGCTTGTACACCACGCAGCCAATGCTTAGAATATATGATGCGAGGAGGCTGCCGGTGGTAAGTGCGAACATTGCGTTTAGCGCTGTGAGAGACCCGAGATTGATGAGAGATAACAGACACAGGATGACGAGGGAGGTAAGAACAGCATTGGCGGGGATGCCCCATCTCCGAGACACCTATGAATATCAGCTAGACATTTCTCTTTGGGACTTAGAATATTCAGCTTACTTGTGCAAAGAATGGTGAAAAAGGAACACCATGATCGCGGGCAAAGGACCATAATTGGCGCGAGGCGGTGGCGTTGCAGGCAAGGACACTTGCAAGTATTGTGAGGACGATAATCATAGCCATAATAGTGGTTCCAGTCCGGCTCCGCGTCGTGTTGTAGAAGACCTGAAGGAAAGGAAATCCTAACCTCGTCGAGCGAATTTCGTCCATATCACCCCAGGTGTAGCAAATCGTAATAACCACGACAAGACCAAGCACTGAGTTAAGAAATGTAGACCACATGATAGCCCGTGGTAGTGTTATTGCAGCGTTTTCTACCTCTTCAGCTACAAGCATATAACGGTTAGAAAGGATATTGTAATGCGAGACTGAAAGAACGGGGAAATTTGACTTACCCATATGTACGGAGCTGTCAAATCCAAGAACAGAAAGCACCAGTGGAAGAAGTCCAATCATGAAAGACACTCCGTTCGTGGACCAGCCACCATTGTTGGTGAATTCTGTGAAGACTGCCTTTGTATTGTTTCGCGGAGCTAGAACCCAGAGAGGTATTATGATGGCGAACAAGCCCACAACGTGCAGCATTAACAACAGGCCTTCCACAAAAGGCAGCTTCTTAGCAAAGCAAGTATTGAAGACGACGACACCACATCCGACCGCCATGGTCATCAGTGTTCCGTGCCAAGGTTGTGGTTCGTAGGTAGAGACATGTAGCGTTATTAGACCTTGAAGAATAGTTCCTACTATGAAAGCGCCGCTTGAGAGGGCGGTTTGCCACCCAAGAGTGCATAGCCACCCTGGATGGATGAGTTAGAACCAATAACAGCATCAAATGCTCAAAAGCTCACCAGTAAGATAGCTTAGATATTTTTGGTAGCGTCTGGGGGAGAATTCAGAGACCCAGTGATACTGGCCGCAAGAGACTGGGGACCTGCGTGTATCCTGTCAGCAGCGATTGTGCACTCCTCCAGCCTGAGACAAGCAGAAGCTTACATTGAAGTCATTTCGGCTAAGCTTGCGTAAATAAAGAGGAATGCGACTGCCGCAATGAAAAAGCCCCAGACCAGACCAGCAGTGCCCCCGTTGAGGAGGGAACTCGAGACCGCGGCGCTGCACAGATCAGTTTTCTAGAAATCCAGAGGGTTGATATCCAGAGTATGAGCGCAACTTACGCAAGGATAAGTTCCCAGGTGCAAATGAGCGTAGATCCAAAGCCCATCATCGACGCGAAGCCGAAAATCCGCTACACAGCAGGCGACGTCAGCTGTTTACTGTGGTCACGAGCAGGGTGGGGCTGCCAAAATATCGTACATGTAACTCCTGTTTTCTGCCGTGTATTTGCATATCACGTCGGTCAGCGTCTGTTCCTCGATGCTTCTTGGGAACATTGCTATCGTATAGGTCCATTTCACAGGTTTCCAGCGTGGCATCAACCTGTGTTGTCGCCGTCTCGCGGGACCGGACATTTGATTTCATTATGGCAACGGTGTTCGCGATGAGCGAGAGATGCTGATGAAACCTGTCTGCACAGAGCAGGCTGGCAGGCTGGCTGGCAGGCTGGCCGGGAGCCCTTTTAAAAGGAAGGTGAACAACCCACCATGCATGCCAAGTCAGAGCGTGGTTGATTTCACTAACTTACTACGTTAGTTGTCACAGTCTAATCTGACCTGAAAGTGGAGAAAACGGTCGTGCTGTCTCCCGTCTCCACTCTTTCCAATACCATCGCACTGCGCTTATACTACTCTGGTAAGGGGGCATAGATTATGTAAGCATGGTGCTGTACTACGTAGTACTATGTACTCGAGTGGCGGCTAGTTTGAGTATAAAGCCGCCACAACGAAATGATTAACTTTCTAGGAGCTCTGCCATCACAATGGACCACTCGTTGAATAGACACAAAACCACCAAGGCAGATCCGGGTTCGCTATGCTGTTCGCTATGCTGCTCACCGGATGTTCGCCGACAAGTATACCAGCGCTGTGCTAACATTATTTCTGAGCTGGAGCTCCAACCTGCCAACGTACTGGTTGTCAGACATCAAATGTGCTGTTTTACGGTCCCCAGGGCCGGTCCTTTTGGTGTACCACTACTACTAGTAGTACGTAGTACTTGGTGCCGTCGACAAGTGCGCCGTTCTAGCGTGGCAGACTTCTCTTTTTAGGGTAAAATCTGCAAGGCTATCAATGAGCAATCAAGTTTACTCTAAACGAACAATCGACTTCTCGTTCCCCAAGACCATGATCGATCCATCTAAAAACTTGACAGTACATCTTTTCTATCCTTGAGAACTCTTCTTATACACTGCTTGTTTCCTAGTTGTGGGTGTGTTATCATGCTCTGATGGATCCGCCAAGATATTAATCTCCACGACGAATAACGTACTTTTCGGCTGGCACCGAGTAATTTCTACGTAGGGTAAAACGTGGTAGCCGGAGCTAGGTTCTAACCTTTTTCCCCAGGAGAAGTGTCACGCTAGTCATCATCCTATCTCTCCCCGGCGGCCCGGATTCCGTGGTTCCGAGGCGCCGTATGAGCCCCTGTTGGCTTACTACGGTTGGGGGCAGAAGTATTCATAGCCTGGTGCTAGTAGGAGCTGGTTTCATTTACAGCGCCACAATCACAGCCTCCACTTTTTGACCTTACAGATGGGCCATATCAAAATCGCTACTGACTATTCAGTTTAGCGGTTACGAAAGCAATCTGTATCAGGCCACAAGTACTAGCACCGAGCTATGAAGCCTTCTGCCCGGTACTGCAGTAGGTACATAGCAGTATACATAGCAGGGATATTCCGTCGTGGTCTCATTAATATCCTTTCTTGGTCTATTTGACGCTGCCAGTAAACAACGACCTCAACTCAGCCCCATTATTGTGGCGTGTGCCACAAGCGTACTCGCTTCAAGATGCGGTCAACACTGACTGTGACGATAGTGGATGGGTGACTATCACCAGTGGAGTGGTGCTGTCCCATATGCTGATCTTCCGGGGGATCAGACAATCCATTCGCATTTCAGTCAGCCATTAGAATGATCTACTACTCAGGGCCGCTGAAAAGTGAGTTCTAGCATGACATGAACCCATTTTCAGTAACTAGTGATGTGCGGACTTCGTGGATTTGATTTGTTTACGGGGCTTTATTAGCATCTTCATCCACGTGTAATCTTGTTCCACGGAGATCCATTAGTCATTTTACTTTTGCCACGATGCTGTACTCGTGTCGGTGAGAAGCGACTTTTAGCGCAACATTAAACCTGTAGAGTAATCATGTGATTCAATTAGTTCTGTCGGTCTGAGGAAAGTATTCTGATCAGCCAGATCAATGCTTCAGAAGTTACATAGTATCGTTTGGTGGCACATGTGCCCCGTATTGGAGGCTGAATTCCATTTCTCGGCCGCGGCACCGAGCACTCGTAGTAGAGTATGTTTGTTTGAAAATGACTCCTGCACAGAACAGCTAAAACCCCAAAGAGGAGAGATGTACTCTGTACGGAGTAATCTTGGATCTTTAGGAAAAGATACGCATTAAACAAGCTTCATACTAGTCAATTATGGTAATGAGGCTCGGTAACGAAAACCAGCTGCTGTTAGCTTTGGATTAACATTACTTCAATTCCAACCTGATGGCTGGACTTGGACGCACATCTAGAATCACACAGGGGCCCTGTAGTACTCCCGTGGCTTGCTACGGTAATATTTAGTGCGCGCTCTCTCCCTCTTTTTCAAGATCCGAGACTGACAACAACTAGGTTCTATCTGTGATCTAGTCTGCCGTCGTCTTTCTTGGATTGTCCAAAGGATTCGGCTGGAACCTCATAGGCTGTGACCAAGAAGGCTGTGCTCGCCTGCTGAGCTGTTGAGGTGTTGCACGAGTGGCAGAAAAAGGCCAGGCGACATCGACGTCTCAGTCGAGTCGGAAGTGGGCTGATATGCCTTCCACGCCGCTAGACCGTTGGCTGTGCTGAACGGATTGAAGAAGTTGCAGTATACTTCTCTTCGTACTGCACTTGCCTTCTGGACATTCAAGTCGTCATATCGACGCCGCTGAAGAAGATCTGGTTGATTGCCTGAAGCCTGTCCTGAAGTTCAAACTCTTCAATTACCATTGAATACCCCATCATCCTCACATTTAACGAGCGGAGCTTCCCTCACGACAAGAAACCCCCGAAACACTGGTGATGATGTGCTACTACTATCTTCAGAAAGAGACTCAGCATCAAGTCAGCTTGTTTTTCTTATCAGGTGTTTGGGGCATGCAGGACTTTGCTCGAAGGTATAGCCACGTAGCTAGATGAGGAGTTCGGATAGTACCGTTACTCCAGAGTACCTCTGCAAGACTTGCTGCTTACTCTGTATGTACGTAGATCAGATATCGCTGTGAAGAACACCAGATTATCCTATGCGGACCAGCTATGCTTAGCGGCTCGCGGAGATTGCTTGGTTGAATTGGCGATAATCGGTTTCATGTACGAGTACTGCAATGGCCGATTCGGGAATATGGACAGACTTCAGTCTTAGAGCCTCTCGAGAAACTGTTATTCCTTGTTCTTCGGGCGAGAGTAATCTTACCGTTGTGGAGACTAGAGCTGAGAAGAGTCCAGCAAGGTCTGCAATGATTGGCATTCAGAATCCTTCATAGGTCGGTCTCCCACCTATCACCCACCCCACCGCACTCCTCCTTCGTTCTCTTTCCCCCTTCAGGCAGCTCATTCAGCTTGAAATACCCGCTTGCCAACCCACCTTTAGTAAATACTCCCTCGGGATCCACGATTCTCTGCATTCTTCTCAGCTCTCTAAGATTGTCCCCTCCAACCCCTGACCAGACATCTTGTGTCGTCTCGGCATAGTTGATATACTTGTACGGATGCCAAACACCCATCTCCTTGGCCGTCGCTTCTGCCTTTTCCATGAAGCGGTGATAAGCTGCGTAGCTGCGCTCATCATCAGATGCGTCCTTCCATACCCAACTCGTGTTGATGATCATGAGAGGTCCCTCATTAGCGTTGTCTGCCAGGCCAAGCGCGTTGCCTCCACGTTTCTTCATCTTTTCGATGGCTGCATACGAGATGGGTTGGATGGTGACTGCTGGGACGAAACCAGTCATGTTCTTGACCGGGCTTGCTTCTTCCCGGAATATGTTCAAGACCTTAGCTTCCAACTCGACGGAAGGGCGGTAGGTGAATGTACCGTAGATGTTTCTATAACCACTTGGTACCAATTCGTCTATTTCGAGGGTGATGTTGGAGACAGGCTTGATGTCTATGCTAATGGCTTGCGGGACGCCTTCTAGTTCTTGATAGGGCTGAAAAGCCTCAGGCCAGGTAGATGCATTGGTATGGGTTATATGGCGCATTTGTGCTCCACCAAACCATGAATCGTATGCTTGGATGTACGCGAAACTGTTCCACGCGGCAACATCAGGGTCAAGCTCCATAGAATTCGTGGTGAAATTGTAGTTCAGCTGGAGATACTGGGAAAGCTTTTCCCATGGAAAAACCTTCTGGCCCCCCCATATCCCGGCCGGATTGGGCGGGACAAAACTCTCCATGGTAAAATATGTCACAATTCCGAAGTTTGATGCACCGGCACCACGAAGCGAGCGATAGAGATCCGGGTTGGAAGAATGTGTTACGTTTGCAATAGAAGCGTCAGGGAGCACAATTTCGTACGAGAGAACGTTATCACAGGCGCATCCATGGCGGTTGACAAAGAATGAAAGGCCGCCTGGTTGAACCATCAGCATCTATAGCATCTCACATCTCAGGCGGACCAAAGCGGATAGGAAGACTTCACCTCCAAGAGTCAGTCCCCCCACACCTACTCCTGCTACTCTTCCCCCAACTACCATCAAGCCTTCTTTTTCCAAGGCTATGTAAAGGTCCCCCCAACGCAAGCCAGCACCAATCTTGACGCTCTTTCTGTCCTTAGCAACCTGCACTTCGTTCATTCTGACAAGATCAATGGTGACGCCGCCATCTGCATTGCTTGAACCAGGTGTACGGTCGTGTCCTCCACTTTTGACTGCAAAATGGCACTTGGTATCAATCAAGGTCTTGAGCACGAACGAAACCTCTTCCGAGGACGAAGGCTCAACCCGACATACTGGTGTGAGATCTGATTGCTTGGTGTCCCAGAATTGGAAATTGCCTGTCTTTGCGTAATACAGCGCAGACGGCAGGCTGTCAGCGATAACAGCACACTGAAGAGACGAAGCATTAGGCTCGAACGATTTTGGGGCGTTCAAAAATGCGGTCAAGCACCTACGGCTTTGTCACAGGCTGTGGAGTATCCTTTGAGTGCTTTTTCCGACGTCAGATCTCTCAACACTTCTAACGGAGCAGTTGGGCTTCCTGGTTGAGCATGGATGATGGCAGCGCAAAGCAGCAGAAGAAAGAAAGGATTCATCATCAAGCAGAAAGGCCAGTCCGCTATTCGTCAATGAGAGTGGACGAGTAAGCAAGCAGCCAAGTACTCAGTCAAACGTAGTGAAAGTTGATCGATGTAATAACGAACGCATCCGTTCTCCCCGCGCCGGAGAGGAAGCAATTGTAAGGTCTAAGGAGGGAGCAAAGAGTTGCACCAGAGGTGGGCAGGCGCGGAGCAAATCGATCACTTGTACTCTGTAAAGGTTGATATTGTGTCGAGCTGTATAAGCTCTGATTGGTTGGAATTTCTAATTTGCTTCTGCATTTCCGCTGTGCCGTACAGGCGATTTGTACGCAACAACTTGCTTTCTACGTATTTCCTGCAGATTGTCACACATATAGATATCCTACTTTCAAACTGGTTAGACAACGTGTAGCTAGTGGTGTGTATAGAATGCAAGTCTACCCACAACTTGGCAGCTTAAGACTCCAAGCGACTGTTGCTACGATTGGGTGCTTAGATAGTATGTAGTTCTGTCTTCCAAAGAGTTGTTACCTGAGCTACCTTGCACAAGCGGGACGGACATGGCACGGCATGCTTGGGGGCTGGGGAATGGCGTCTGCTGGAGGATAAGGCTTTTGTATGATTTCGCTAGACGTATCTATTCATGATGCAAGCATTCTCGCAAAGCAACGCCAGAGAAGTAGAAACTTCTCCAATGCAGTTCCACCAACCGCTCAAAGGGAGTAAAAGGCTTGCTGGTCTACAGCTCGTCATGCCCACTTGGCTCATCATCGCCATAGTCTGGCATGCCTCCTGCACCTCCGCTATACAGTTTACTGGTGATTGGATATGCAACATTGGACAGTTTCTCCTTTTGCTCCTCGAAATCCTCACTGGTGGCTGTGGCGGCGTTTTCCTCTAGCCAGTCGTTGGCCTCTTTGACAGCTTCGAGGATCTGTGTGAAGGTGTTAGTAATGTTTGAAGAACTCATCCATGGCAATGACTTACGGTCTCCTTGTCCTCGTCATCAATCTTGCCACCCAAGCCCTCAGCATCATTGACTTGATTCTTCAGGCTAAATGCATAATTCTCAAGACCATTTCGAGCCTCAATCTTCTCACGAGCGGCTTTGTCCTCATCGGCATACTGCTCGGCTTCCTGGACCATGCGTTCAATCTCTTCTTGCGACAGGCGACCCTTGTCATTGGTGATGGTGATGGATTCCGATTTGCCAGTGCCCTTGTCACCAGCAGAGACCTTGAGAATGCCGTTTGCGTCCAATTCAAACGACACTTCGATCTGGGGAACACCACGAGGAGCTGGAGGGATGCCAGTGAGCTCGAATTTCCCCAGAAGATTGTTATCCTTTGTCATAGATCGTTCACCCTCGAAGACTTGAATTAGGACCACTGGTTGGTTATCGGCCGCAGTGGAGAAGATCTGAGACTTGCGGGTGGGGACAATGGTGTTTCGGGGAATCAATCTGGTCATAACACCACCGGTAGTTTCGATTCCAAGAGTCAACGGGTTAACATCCATGAGCACGATCTCGTCAGTAGCAGCCTCTCCAGACAAGACACCAGCCTGAACAGCTGCACCATAAGCCACAGCCTCATCAGGATTAATACCCTTGCTGGCTTTCTTGCCGAAATACTCTTCGATCATAGACTGGACCTTCGGAATTCGAGTAGATCCACCAACCAGGACAATGTCGTCAATGTCACTCTTCTTGGCCTTGGCATCTTTCAGCACCTGCTCCACAGGCTTGAGGGTCTTTTTGAACAGATCCATGTTGAGTTCCTCAAATTTGGCTCGGGTGAGGGTCTCGGAGAAATCTTTGCCCTCATGGAAGGCTTCGATTTCAATACGGGTAGACATCTGGGAGGAGAGAGTTCGCTTGGCCTTTTCAACCTCACGCTTCAGTTTGCCCATTGTCTTCAGGTCCTTCGTGATGTCCACATTATTCTTCTTGTTGTACTGTTTAGCAAGATAGGAGATGACCCGTTGATCAAAGTCCTCCCCTCCCAGATGAGTGTCTCCAGCGGTAGCCTGCACCTCGAAAACGCCATCCTCGATAGAGAGCAGCGAAACATCGAAAGTACCACCACCTAGATCATAGACAATGATTCGACGTTCACCGCCTTTCTTGTCTAGACCGTAGGCAAGAGCTGCCGCAGTAGGTTCGTTGACCACTCGTAGAACATTTAATCCAGCGATTGTACCAGCGTCCTTGGTGGCTTGTCGCTGGTTGTCATTGAAATATGCGGGGACGGTGACGACTGCATGGGTGACTGTCTTGCCCAGATAACTCTCAGCAACCTCCTTCATCTTTCCAAGAATCATGGCCGAGATCTCCTCGGGAGTAAAATTCTTCTTTGTTCCCGACACTTCCACATTGACCATAGGCTTGCCATCTTTCTCGACAACCTTGAATGGGAAATGTTTGGCGTCGTTGGTAACGTCCTTGTCAGCAAATTTTCGACCGATCATACGTCTGGTATGGCATGTCAGTGCCAGCTCGTAGTTGCAGGAGATCAATCCACTTACTTGATGTCAAAGATTGTTCGTTGTGGGTTTGCAGCATATTGGTTCTTGGCTGCATCTCCCACTAAACGTTCTTCATCCGTAAAGGCCACGTACGAGGGTGTTATTCGATTTCCCTGGTCGTTGACAATGATTTCGACTTTTCCGTTGTGCATCACACCAACGCACGAATAGGTTGTTCCCAGATCAATACCAATCACAGTCCCATAATTCGTTTCATCCTTCAGTGTGGTTTGTTCATCTGCTCGGACGGTTCCGAGAAGCGCGAGGGGAGCGACGAGGACAACAAGGAGGTAGAGGATTGTGGTCCACTCGAATCTTGAGGCAGAGCCCCTCGAGCGCGCCATTTTCACCAAGCGCGTTCAACAATGGTGAAGGAAAAGAAAAGAAAAGAAAAGACCGTATGCTATAGAGGGTCGACGCGAGAAGTGTCGAGGGTGAAGTTGTGCAGAGGAGAAAGGGCGCAAATGTAGCATTAAGAATTAAAAATTCATAATGCCAGGTTGGCCTTATCGTCTCTGGAACAAAGTGTCCTCTTGACAGGGGTTCGCCCCGACACGACACATGATTGGTTGAATCTCAACTACCGCCTACATGAACTAAGCATCTGCCCCTTTCCTGACACCTGTCCCCCCCCAAAGGCCACCTCTTCGAAACATCTATGTTAAGCTAAGCACCTCATTCTGTGTTGCCAACGCAATGCTACAAGTAGTTTCTCGTGCTGCTATCCACCTCATTCCAGATGTCCAGCAGCCACAGTTTCTCCGTTTGCCCTCAGAATTATCCTTCCGGCCTCGATTGGTGCAGGCTCATCCAGCTCAACCACGATTCTTGCAACACTGCCTGGGTGCACGACTTGGGGCTTTTTCTTAACCACACTGTCATCAATCTTGTTGAGCACAGCAGCAAGTCTTGAGATCCTCCCGGGAATGTGCAAGCGTCCTTTGTGAACATCCAGCGGCATTGGCATTAGGTGGTCAAACGCCAATACCTTCGCTGTAAATGATGAGACATTTTCAACAGGGAAGGCGGGGTTGCAGAGCATGTTGCCAATATTGATCTGATCAAAATCTGCTTCTGTGATGCTCAAGCTCAATATCACATTCTGACCTGCGACTGCCCAATCGCTTGGCTCATCGTCCACTCGGATGCTCCTGATGAATGTCTTGATACCACTAGGCATTACCACGATCTGGTCGCCAACCTGAAGACTGCCTGCTTCAATGCGCCCGGAAACCGAGAACGGATTCTGTACGGAATCATAGAAGGCATCGTCGAGCGTCATCCGAAGTGGCTTTTCAAGTGCATGGTTCACTGGTTCTGAAGTGTCAAGTTCCTCCACCAAAGTCGGTCCATTGTACCAGGCTGCCTGTGGCGCTCTGCTCCGGGTGAGTATGTTGTCCCCTTGAAGCCCAGAGCAAGGAACAAATGAGATATTTTCGCTCTTGAAACCTGCTGTGGTAAGGAAGGCTAACATTTGCTGTTGTATGTCTTGAAAGCGTTCCTTTGACCAGTCAGTCCTGTCCATTTTATTGACGGCGACCACGATCCTTGCCACTCCCATGCTTCTAACAAGTAACGCATGCTCTTTTGTCTGACCTCTGAGGCCCGCTTCGAATTCGCTAGGCGAGGCATCGATAACCAGCACAGCAAAGTCTGCCTGACTAGCACCCCCTATCATGCTGGGAACGAAATCTCGATGTCCGGGAGCGTCTAGAATGGTGAACGACGTTCGTTCTGTCTGGAATTTGTGGGACGCAATGTCAATGGTTACACCTCGAGCTCTCTCCTCTGTACCTTGATCCAAGACCCAGGCGAAAGCAAATGAGCCTCTGCCCATTTTTTCAGCCTCCTCCTTGTATTGTTCCATGGTCCGCTCATCGATCGCTTTCAGATCAAACAAGAGCCGACCCATAAGAGTGCTTTTCCCTGAATCCACATGGCCTAACGATTCGCTTAGCAAGTTGGTGATGGCGCTTGCGCGTTACTTACCAATGACCACGAAATTCGCCGCATTTTTTCTTTCCACCTTCTTGTACTCAGCAAGAACATCAAGATTCTTGCTCTTGATCGTCTCTGGTTCCACCACTGACAGATTTTCCATGCTGTTGATGATAGACTCCTTTGCTTTAGCTGGCTTCTGCTGCTTCGATGATGTTGAGGTCTTTGAGCCTGTCGCCAATAGCCAGTTAGTGATGCTCAGCGACGCCCTCCCGCCATCATCGCGGACCTTTGAAGTTCTGCGCTTTCAGGACAATATCGTCTGGACTTGGTTTTAGGAAATCGAAAGAAGAAATGACGGGCTCAGGCAATAAGGTGGGCGGTCTGGAAGATAAAGGCCAGGCAGTATTGCAGGAGATCATCAAAGTGCGAGCAAACATGGATGGATTGGCTCGCATATCTGCAACGTTTGCTCCAGACTGAGAACCGTTAGGCTGGTGACTGTCTTCTGTTCTTTTGTCCTTTCCTTGCTCTCTTGATGGCGGTAACGCATCGCCTTTGGGAGGTGGCTCTTGTGTCTGGTCTATCCTTGATGTTGACTGCAAGTCGTGCCGCGAACTCAGTGGATGTTCTTTGTGAGGGTATAAGGTGTGCGATGTTGCAATTCTCAATTTGCTCAGGCCAGACGCAGTGTCTTCAGGCAAACCTGATGTGTGGGTATCTGCAACTCTTTGTTTCTCATTTTCCTTCTCTTTTAGCCGACGCTTTGCAGCTAACGCAGCAATCTTTGACATTTTGCCTTCGCCCGTAGAAGATCCACCAAGAAGACCAAGACGCGGAAAAACAGGCTCTACTCTGATCTCTGCTTGGCGATGAAGAGGGATATTGAGCCAAGGTGAGTCCCAGAAGAAGTCCTTTGCCGTTGATGGTAACAGATGATGGATGTTGGGCTCTTTGACAGCTTGATGATGAACTTGTGCTGACATCAGAAGTGGTGCAATGAGCCAGAAAATATAAAGAAACAGCATGCAGGCAGTGAGGACTCATATAACAAACATTGACACACCATAACAGACTTAGCCGGAGAAAGGAGCTCACTTACCAGCTAATTGCGAGCCAGCCTTTGCTGGTCTAGTCTTTTCCTGCTTACTTTGGCTTGGTGTATGTTTGTCTAGGGGCGTTAGTGACATCTATTTGGACAGATAGTCAAAGAACCGTACTCTTCAGGTAGCTGACTGATTTAGAGATATCGTAATAGTAGTGCCACAAGGCATCTTGAATCTCCTTGTCCGTGATTGATGCGAAACCTTGACCCAAGGTATTGCGCACTTGGACCGTACCCACCCGCAACCTCTCCTGATCTTCTGCAGTCATTCCGACGTCCTCTACGTAGCCGCTCTGATCGTCATCATCATAATAATCATCTGCATAGTCATCCTCAAGCGCAACGCTTTTGATTCTGTGCTTAGACATCCTTGATTGTGTAGTAAAGGCAAAGGGTCTGGAAGAAACCGAGGCGTGATAGCTTTTTGATTCCCAAAAACAAAGGTCAAATACCACTGGCAATAACAACACAAGAAAATCAAATAGTCTACGGGGCAACGCGAACTGTAAAGCATTCCATGATGATGTGGCTCATGGTAGTAAGCACTGTGGCTCAACTCTCTCTTTAATCGACCTGACTTGTGGTGGCTGGTGGCCTGTGGCTTAGTTGATCTTATCGATTGTGTTGTGGCTTGTCTGCTTCTGCCTCCTCAGTTAAACATTAACCACTGCATGCGACAAGACCTCATTGAGTGGAGGGACACAACCTGAACACAACCTGAATACAACATCTGCCTATTGCTAACACTTTTATATCCGGCATGACATAGAAGCCCTTATACATACTAACTCACCATGTAGTCAAGGCACCTGAATGCACCTCTCCTGCAGTATGTCCTCCACCACAACAGTCCCGCCCACTCCACATGGGGTTCCATCGCAAGGTGGTACTTCACAGACCCATCAGACCCATCAGACCTCGGGAGAAAGCCACGAAGTCTTATCCGATATCATCTCTCGCCCTCAGATAAGGTCTTCTCCTTCGAAACCTCGATCATTGTCTGATGTTCCAAAGCCAAGCCTCTCACCTTCGCCTGCTTTTCGAGAGCCCGCCCAGGCTGTCAAAGATGACAATGCCTTTATATCTCCCAGTACTCCCAAGAGGCCAAATTTTCCCGTACGGGGTCTCTCTCTTCAAATGCCGCCTCGGGATGTGATCAGTCCAACCAGTAGCTTTGCAACCCGTGTACCTCTATCACCAAAACTCGACTCCTCCAACACCTATGGAGCACCTGCTCCGATGCTGCCCAGAAGGTCGCGAGGCCTGGACTTCGCTCGAGCATGTACAAACCTTCATCACTCTACATTGGCGGAATCGTCTCCCGATTCCTCCCCTACAATTTCGGGACGCGGCTTACAGATCCCACAAAGAAAAAGCCTGGGTAGCAACAGCGTGCTGGATTCACCCAGCAACATGACGAGCGGAATGTGGTCTACAATTTCTCACTCAGAAAGGACGATGCCATCAAGTTCAGTCAGTAGTATCAACATGTTAGATTCCGATAAGAGCAGCACCGCCTCCTCGGACGATGAGCCAATGGACAGAGACATGGAGGATCCAATGCTTACCACCCCTCATGTATCCAGACTATCCAACAATTTCATATCTGGTGCGGTGAATAGCCCTGGTGCCGACTGGATGAGCCACCAATTCTCACCCGCGGCTGCAAGCTTAATGAGCTTTCAAAGGGCCAGAATGCGGAAAGGTCGGAGCACGCATAGTTCCAGCAGTGGCAACAGCTCTAAGCCAAGTCCTGCACCTCTATCTCCACCATTGATGAAGAGCATTGAGCATCCGAACGGCAACTTCTTCCAGCCAGGCTTGACCAGGCAACAGGTGCAATCAAGGAGAGAGAGCTTGAGCCTGGGCACCGGTGATCTACATTTGTCATCAGACAGCGGAGAGGAAGATGCCAAGACCAGCGATGGGAAAGATGCCGGTGGAAACACCACCAGCGCATCTTCGACTCAAAGTCCTAGAGGCGTGATAAGAAGGCCCGTGACGAGGAGAAGTAACCTCTTGCCAAAGACCAAGACTTTTGCCAGGATACGCGCCGCACTGTTGGAAGAAGCCGCTCCCGTCGAGAATGAAGCAAAGCGGGAAGCAGATGTGATCCATCAAGTGCGGGAAAGCGACCCCACGGTAAACTCACCCACCCGCCAATCGACCTTTCACCAAGATGGGCTGGAGACTGCTTTGGATGATGACATGGCCGCGAATGATGCGCCCTCTATCACTGACTCTCTCACCAACACTTTCAGCCAACACGCAGAGAAGCACTCTGATGGCCTGCGTTTCTGGAACAGTTTCGATCTGCGGCATAGGACTCCACCGCCTTCACTGTTGCCCGGAAAAAGCTCTTCGGCTATGAGTGACGATGTCAGCATGGATTCCACCATGACTTCGCAGGGTACTAATTCAGGTATTGGAATTTTCACCGGGCAGCTCCAATGTGACTCCCGGTCCCGGTCTCGCTCGTCAACCCCTCTGGCATCCATTGCACCTACAGCCGGAGAAGCTGCCAGGAAGGCAAACAATCGCAAACGTGGAAGAGACGATGATCTGGATCCGTCGAGCTTCAAACGAAGGGCGGTCTCACCTGGCATGAGCGTACAGAGCAGTCCGGTGTTACAGCAGAGCCCTGGCTTCAATGGAGACAAAGCCTGGGGACAGATGCCCCCTCCGAAGACTGGCACCGAGCGAAGTAATAGTGGTAGTAATGGTGGTAGTGGTGGAGGAGGAGGACCCAACAAGAGGGTTGGCTTACAGGGAATGGTGGAAACTAACGATGGTCTGATGAATATGAGCATTGAGTGATACCAAAAGGCAAGTGCTTCATTTTTATCGATGTATGATGTTCGAAGATGATACCCAAATCTGGTAGCGGCGATTTTGCCAACCGGATATAAGCAGACGCTTCAAATGATGTTCTTAATCCAAATGAATATTCAGTAGAAGATAGGTCTTCATTTCAAGATGATGGAATCTGGATAGCCTCTGAAGACGGCCTTAAGTCACCTTCGCTTGCGTTGACAATACTGTAACTGTTTAGAGCAATATCGGGCTTAATAGCAGTCTCGGATTTAATAGTTAATAGTTGCTCCCTCGAACTTCCAGGTCCAAATGCCATCAAAAGTACAACCAGTTTCCAAGTGACTACTTCGCAACCATGTCCTCTACGACCGAGATAGCTTCTTCATTTATTCAAGACGCCCCTCCTGGCGAGCTTCAGGATGTAGTAAAAGACATCCAATCCCTCACTTCCGACACAGATCCATTTCTTCTCTCGCGATTGAAGCCAGCATTCCAGAAGTACAACGAAGAGCAATTAGCGACTGCTGAATTACCAGCCAGGACGGAACCAGTGAGATCAATTTTCTCTCCAAGCAGTTGCGGACACTACACTGACATGTCGAGCGCAAAGGTCATTATAAGCAAATACAACCGGCTGCCAGACGGACGCTACTTTGACAGCGAAAGCAACACCTCTTTCGACTTCGACCATGTCACGCAAGTTAGTTAGGTATAGCCCCTACTCTGCGTGCATTCTAACCGGTCTACTTTGCCAGAAAGCCTCGAACCCTCAACCCTACACCCACCCATCACCCCACCGCGATCTGATCGCCTCGCTCCAGATGTGCATCTCCAACTACGCGCACGAACACTACGCCTCACCGGCCACTGGCGTCTACCCGACCACGGCTCCCTCAGACTCAGACTCAGACCCAGACCCAGACTCCAACTCCTCCACCCTCGCCCTCCTCCTCGTCTCGAACAGATACTCACCCAGCAATTTCTGGAGCGGGCGGTGGCGGTCAACCTACGTCTTCTCGCCCCGCACGCACGACCATCACGGTGCACTACTACGAAGACGGCAACGTCAGCCTGACCACGCGCAAGCCCGTGCACGTGGCCCTCTTCGCACCACCGGCATCCTCCTCCTCCGACCCGGCCACCCGCCGCGGCGGAAAAGGCGTATCAGATCGAGGTGAACACGGCGTTTGTGGCGATGAATGAGGAGGGGTTTAAGGGGTTGAGGCGGCAGTTGCCCGTGACGAGGCAGAAGGTCGAGTGGGAGAAGGTGGGGGGGTATCGGTTGGGGGTGGCGATCTGAGGGGGGGTGGGCAGAGGTAGAGGTGGTTGTTCACAACCAGAACTATCAGCATAAACTAGAGTTTTGGGGGGGAGTAAAAGGAAGGAAGGGAAGGAGCTGAAATAGCATTTGTGGTCCTAGAACCGCCCGTTCAGGTTTTTCGGATATTTCAACTTCTGAAGCGTAGAATGTAGAGGACAAACATTCCCTCTCCGCGCGTGGGAAGAGAGAGTAAGGACGGATTGATGTTCATTAAGTTACTAGTAGTGCTCATGTAAGGCTTTCCCCCCTTCCCCCTCATCCGGCTACCATGTATACGTCCTTACCCTGACCCTTTATCGTATGGTATTAATGACATGGTATGAAGAACGGAACGGAACAGAACGGAACTGGTTGTGATTGATTGATTTATTGGTCAGATATTTGGTTGGATGGATGGATGGATGGATAGATGGATGGACAGTAGATAGACAGACATTCTCATCCCGGGGGGGGGGCCTGGTTGAGAACAGCAGAAGAAGGGGAAAAGGAAGAAGAGACTCACAGAGGTTGGAGGCAGCCCAGTCCTGCAGGAACAGAACACTCTTGGGCCAGACCAGGTCGAAGAGGAGAGAAGGGAGGAGAAGAAAAAAAAAAAGACGGGCTCGGACATGTTGTCCTAGCTGTGTAGCAGGGTGAGATCGATGATCGATGTTGTCTGTCTTCTCGTCTCCTTCCCGCTTTTTGCCTATCTGGCTCTCTATTTCATCACATCGTCACCTCAAAAGCACTTCCGCTGCCGTACCATGCAGAACACAGAAGCTAAGTCAGACTCAGAGCCAGTCAGCTGGCCAGCAACACTGGCGAACCAGAAACTGATCGTCGATTGGCGTGTGACACGTTCCCCCAGAAGTATGTACCGTATCGTAACAAACACCTGCCACAAATTCCATCCCATCCCATCCCGTCCCTTCTCATCCCTTCCCTTCCCACCCCTTCCCCTCCCATCCCGGCCAAGCTACCATCCTACCTAGCGACACTCCGCTGATAAAACACAATATAAGCCTCTCCACTGCTCAATCTATCCGCACCCTTCAACCTCAACGGATCGAAATCCGTCGTCCTCTCATCATCGAATTTGCGCCAACAATTCCCACCGGGATCCTTAACCAACGCGACGTAGTGGCCCCCACTGCCGCTGGAGCCAATGTGGCGGAGGACGCCGTACGCGTCGTAGGTGAAGGGCGGTGTGGTTGCGGGATCTTGCTGTGTCGCCTGTTCGTTGGGGTAGTGGCCGTTGCTGGAGGCTTGGTGGGGTGCCGGTAGAGGCCGAGGGATGACATAGCGGTCCATGCTGAGGCCGTAGAGGGGGAAGTCTATCGGGGTGTGGATTTTGCGTGCGGATTCGGTCTTACTAGCCGAGAAGCGCTTGAAGTGTATGACCAGGAACTTCGGGAGACGCGTCAGAATAATCTGTTTTGTGGCCTCTCGTTCACATTTACAGTGTGGACATTTCCACACTTCGTCGCCGGAGAGTCGTTCCTCTTGGCAGTAGGACTGGAGACAATCTGATAGGTTGCCCTGACCGGAGCGCGGGATCTCGACGCTGATGCTGTAGAAGGCTTCGTAGGTTGTGCTCGTATTGCGGCAGGTAGTGCAGCGGAGGCGAGAGGCGTGCTGACCTGCGAAGAGCGACGAGATATAGCTAAAGTCACGGTGCTGGAAGCGCGACCATTCGTAAGTGCTTGCTTGGGCGATGGGGGTACGTTCCCGTTGCATCTCTTCGGCGAATGTTAGTGGTTTGAGCGGTGTGCGCGCCCAATTGACGTTGAGATCTTCGTGGAGACAGTCGACGAGGAAATCAAAGAATTCTTTCGCGTCTTGTTGTCGGTCTATTCCCCACTCGCGGTTCATGCGGCCGCAAAAGTTGCGGAAGGTGGTGGGTCTGATAACTTCGACGTCTTGGTTCCAGAGAGAGCGGATGAGATTGGTATAAAGCTCCGGCATGATACCGCTCGATCCTTTCCAGTTCTTTTGTCGATATTGTTTGTACCGATCATCTTCGAGGAAGAAAGAGGAAAGCTGAATTGTGGCTGACAGGCATTGTATGGTCGCATTCATATAGCACGTCACGCCAAAATTGGTGAGACCGGTGCGTGGGAGTTTGGTGCGTCTCAATGCAGAGTATGAGGCATACAGAGGTGGCCGCGTTGCCGAAGCCTGTCTGGCAAGCGGTGCTTGGGATGTCTGTAGATCAGCTTGACCAGAGTAACTAGGTCGAGGAACAGCTGGCGGTGGACGTGAAGGTATCTCTGGCCTCGAAAGAGGCTGCTCAAATCTGGTGGTTGGAGGAGGCGGTTGCGGAGGTAATCTGGTTGGCCTTGTCATGGACTCTTGTATACCATTGACCTCTGGAAATTTGCGAAGGAAAGTCTCGTAGTCGTGAACAAATGGCGACCCGGGTTCTTCAATCACGGTTTCTAGGTCCTCGGTTCCATCTTCGCTACCATCTTGGGCATAATAAGCAGTGTCGACTTGCTCAGCTTGAGCTTTCTGCCTCCAGGCTTGCTCTTCGTCTGCGTTGAGTGGCTGATATTTCTGCAATCTCCGCCGACGTACTTCAATCCTCGAGTTCACGCTTCCCACTCGTCGCGTTCCAGGCCTAAGATGCCCGGCAGCGCCTCGGCGAAGTTTGGTTGAGCCCATGAGTGCCGCTGTGTGCGATGCCTGGAGCGATTGAGGTCCCATAAGATCCACCCATGCATCTAAGCCTCCGAGCAGTAATGCAGGAGGCCTTCCATCCTTCAACGGTTTGTAATCGTTAAATTCGTAAAGAGTGTCGTACAGAGCTCGAAGTGCTGGAGTAGTGCTCCCTGTTGGTGGACCTGACAAGAACTTGGTAGAGCTGGTCGCCTGATCCATATACACAATGACATCAAACTCATTACGCTTCTCGAAAAGTGCTTGCTCCGAGTCTGGAGAAACCACCAATCGATCCTCAAGCTCTTCTGCCGAGACACCTTCTCTCAATGAAACGGGCTCAATGCACATGATGGACTTGGTAAAAATGTGGCCCTGATCAAAGATCTCCCGTTCCCGCACATCAATAATTAGGACGTTGTATTTACGAATGTAGTCTTTTAGTCGCTCGGCGCTAATTGTACGCTCGTGGGGTATCTCACTCGAACTGCTTTTGGCGATAATGGCAGAATGTACTCCGTTGGGCGTTCGCGGGCGGTAAGGGCTCTCTTCCCCGCGTGCCCGCTGAAGAGACTGGGGAACAGGATTCGGTTGATTATAGTAAGTAGTTCTTCGTTCGCCGTTAGCTTGGGCGGGGTCAATTGATGATCTGGAGGAATTTGAATGTATTGAAACTGCCCTTGCTGTTGTAGGGCTATATGTTGGGCTTGGGGGCCTGGGCAGAGATTCAGGAGACGTGATTGGCACTTTGGGCGGTATGTTTGGCCCTGTAGCGACGACAGGCATATCGCGTGGACCGAACGGGCGGAACGAGCCGTTGCTGGAAGCTGACTGGGGGGAATATGATTGAGGTCGTGACCTTGAATCAGGACTATCGTAACTGGGCATTCTCAGGGCTGCGAAACGATCAGAAAGATCCGCCGGTTTGGGGCGAATCGCTGGTCTTCCATTCGATAGAGACGATCGCGGAGAAGTCCCAAATGGCTGGCCAGGATCATTTCGAGGTGGGCTGGGCATTTGCAGTCCATTAGCTTGCGATGCCGACCTCTGATCTGCATGTTGTGGTTGTGCTCCG
Organism: Endocarpon pusillum Z07020; assembly: GCF_000464535.1. Classification (NCBI taxonomy): domain Eukaryota; kingdom Fungi; phylum Ascomycota; class Eurotiomycetes; order Verrucariales; family Verrucariaceae; genus Endocarpon; species Endocarpon pusillum. Next base: position 62,221 of record NW_006916019.1, read on the forward strand.
GATCTCGCGTTGTCCTCCTGGATAATATGCCGTACGTCCTCGATCTTGCCTCCCATGGCTTGAATGGTTCTGCAAAGTACCTTGTGGCGATTCTCCCATCCTTTCTTTGCATTGCAGTAGAAGCCGTATTCTCGATGTCCCGGGATCGAGTTGATAGCTAGTTCAGACCCCTTGAGGTAGTCCTTGTACGCCAAATCGAGCCGATCAAATTCCAGCGCGCGTCTTGAGGAGCTGATATACCCTTCAGCCTTCTCCAGCTGTAGATTTAGCGGCGCGTCACGGTCTACGTCAGGTACAGCGGTAATTGAGATATCTTTCAGATGCTGATAGCCTTTGGGTCGATCATATTTGACATAGGTTCGGGGGTCAACCCAGCTGCCTCGCGGTCGACTGGAAAGGACGCCAGCGTTGGAAGCGTTGTAGGGAGGAGGAGAAGCATAGGAAGCCATGGTGAATGAAAACCCGGTGTCGATAACGGATGGGTCATAGCGGGACATGTAGCAAGAGGATCTGGGATTGCCAGTGTCTGGAACTGAACATGTTCGGTGGGTGCGTAATCGGGTGACTATGCCTGCTAGGAAATGAGTATGCAAGGAATGGATGTCATGTCGGTTCGCTACCTCTGTCACTTCACACTTGCCACTGATGAGAACAAGGTAATACACGTCAGTTGACTGTTCACTTTCCAGTTATTGAAGGTCCTCAGTGTTATCGCTTTCGTGCATGTCTTGTCTTATTTTCTCATTTCTGCAGGTTGCGCCACCCGCCACAATGGACACAATGGATGGTGTGGCTGATACCCTCGCAGCTGCTTAGCTAACTTCGGAGCGGCTTACGGAGTACATCCACCAACTCAAATTTACTACTACGTAAGCAGAGGAGATAAAAAGAACTAGGGCCGGTGCGGTTGCTAGCTTCGTGTCTACTTCCATCATAGCATCACTATAATCAACGTGGTAAACCATTCACTTGGGAAGAGACGTGGGAAAATCTGTAGAGTGCTCGCCCATGAAATCCGAAGGAATCATCAAACAATAAATATGGGTCGAGGAAGTGAATGGACCGTGGATAGGCAAGCAACCGAGATACATTGTGACTTCTTTTTACAAGGAAAAGAGGACTACAGATCTGTAGACAGGAGGAGTCATCGAGTCGCTGCACATGACCACGTCATTGAAATCCAACCTCTCCTTCGGCCATCTTCAACTCCTCTGTCTTGGGCGCGTCGATCCTATGCAGGGAGAAATCTCGTGCTATAACCAGTGCGGTATTCATGAGTGAACGACACCTTGCCGAGGAGCCTTCAAGACTAAGAACGAGGAAATACATAACAATGGTCGCTTGAACATCTTCTATTGCCCCAGACGTTGTGCGGCGTGAATTATCCAAGACATCAAAAGCGGTTTTGCCCCACATCAAAGCGGCTTGATTTGACTCTTCGGAGCTTGGAAACAGGAGAGAAATTTGATCACGTATGTTCCAGTAGTATGATGTACTAGCAAAAATGCTCAGAAGAAGCGCAACATGGCCAGATTGGACAGGCTTGTTTTCAATGATGTGAGCATACACATCATTTACAAGCATCCGTACGGAAGGAGCATGGAGTATATGTTGAAGGTGTTCAATGTTATTGCAATAGTTCTCCAACAACCGTAAGGCTTCATCTTGAGTAGGCAGCCAAACACAATTGGTGGCGTTACAATTAGACCTGGTTTGAGAACCAGGAGGGGAGGAGGTGATGGCTAAGATCTGCTGGATGGTACCAACACGAAAAGTGATTCTGTCTGACAGGCCAGAGATCTGGCAGCTGCCTGTGAGCAGAGGGTAGCCCAGCCTAGGGTATACCGCACTTACCAAAGAGTTGGTCCGAATGCCCACGTCTTCGAGCCACTCGGAGTCTTTTCTGCTACTCTCCTTACCATGAAGTCGATGAGGAGAGGTGCAAGAAGGGGCAACGGAAATTGAGCGTGACGTCTCAGAATTGGAGGATGGAAGTGGCGTTCTGCGTAGGCCCAGCAGAAAATCTTCTAGTTTCTGCAAACTGGCCAAAATGGCTGCATTGTAACTTAGTTCGTAGTCTAGGTGCCAGTGCGCTGCCTCTTCCGGTTTAGTCCCACCCGATCGGGGAACGCGCCCTCTCGCCGCTTGGCCCCGGGTATAAAGAGCTCTCTGCTCCTCGATCCCCTCCTTCATCCCTTCATTTCTGTCTTCTACTTCCTCCCTTGCTTCCCCCTCTTTCGCTTCCCTCCCAGTTAGCCTCCCCTTCTGGCATGTTACGCTGCCGCCTCCAGGTCCCGCAACACAAGGCGTGGATTAGCTTCCCGCCTCCAATCAACCTTCCCCTCCCATCTTTGCGCTCTCATTTGACGTTTGAAAAGGCAGGGGCACCCATTCAGTGACACAGGGGATAAGCACGGAGTGTACGACTCTCTATCAGACAACAATAAGCACTAGTAGACGATACACTAAAAAGCTAGTCAAACATCACAGTTTATCGTGCCGCATTTGGGTTGTCTCAGCAAGCCAAAAGACCACAATGACCAACTCCCCAGAAGTGTTGTGGCAAAGCGCCTATTTTTCCCTTGTCCCGCTGGCTATCAGCGTCATGACTCAACCTTGCGGCGACATGTTACTTCTCCCATCTCACAATCGAATCTACCTGCGAGTTTCTCCAATCGTGTGCGCACTCGACAGTCTCGCGATTCTGATACGATTCTGCGTCTACATATCCAGCGGCATAGGTATCCGCAATAGCGCAAGAAAAATAGAGAAGAAGAGGTTCAAGGTCAAGTTTGGGCTAGCGTTGAGAGATGCTGATCCAGATCGTGAAGAAATCTCCCGAAGCCTGGAGAATCTGACGTTTTTGCGATGGATCCTCTTCGCAATAGGGACATTGCCTACGACAATCAGACTGTTGGCGATGGGTGGGGTGCCCTGGACCAAGGCCTTCGGGATCATGTTCCTGGTATCGTTCTTCGTGGTTGAGATTGTGGTGGTATTCATAGGGAAAGATTTGGGTCGGTCTTCTATTCCCAGGTCGCCACAGTACAAGGACGACGATCCAGGAGCAGAGAAGTATGCATATCAAAACTCGTTTGATTTTGCTGCCGCATACCTATCAATGTAGCGTCCTCCTTTTACTCCTGCGACTCTGTCATTCCCGAAGTGAAGAATTTACTCATTCCTGAGAGCACTCGCTATTGTGTATTGTATTGGCAGTCGGAATCTCGCTGACCCTCACTTCACAGGCGCGAAGAGCATCTGAAGAAAATCGATCATCTCGGCGCGGTCTTTGGACTTTTATTACACATGGGCCTTCTAACCTGGGCCTGGATCATGATTTGTCGCCGCGCAAACGGCTACCTGATGCGTGATGTGATCCTTCTCATCAAAGTCATCACCTCCATTTTGTGTATTGTCGCATTCTTATGTCTATCGATATCTATACTCCGTCCACAACTCCTCCCTCTGCGTTCCTGGATGCCGAGACCCCTAAGGTCTTTTTCAACACTCCTCTGGGGTGTAACGGTGATCCCCTTGGTTCCCTCTGATGATAGCTGGCACAGTCAGAGGAGGTTACATAAATACGCCAGAGACTGTTTCAGTTTAGTTATTCTAGGCGGGTTGATTATTTCCCTCACGCACCTCTTTAGGGTTCTCGCGAAATGTTCGCGAATGTTTCGGGCCAAGATCCTGCTTATGAGCGAGGATACTGAGTACAGCAATCCTCAACGTTGGGTGGATGGGACGTTTACCGTCGACGAGGAGGAATACCTGGACAGTTCAATTTATTCCTGGACGATGTTTCTGGTCAATATCGTTACACCACTTGTCTGGTATAGGGTGATATATGATCCAGACGGGACTATCAGACCTGCATGGACAGATGCCTTTGGATGAAAGTGGAATGCCAGCTGATTTTGAGGTCAGCGACTCACGAGCTGCTGGCGCACACCACTAGAGCTGCAGCCATTCTCACCGGCCGCGAAATAGAAAAACTTTACCGCTGCAGCCCGCTCACCACCCTGAAGATCTGTAATATTTACGTGACTTGGTACAGGTCCTAGTTTCAGTCCTTGAGAGGCTCTTTCAGGCTCCTGCTCCATCATGGTACCCTCAACTCCCCAACCGAGTACTTTGCACATGGAAATTTTTGTCTATGATCACGCCTCGCTTTGAGTCGTCTTATCGCCTGCTAGAGAGCTTTGCGTTACGGATATGACGGCAGATCTATGGTTATGTCCGGCGCTTCGTGGATCATCCGTCACGACTGGCGTCACAACATGCACTGGCCAGAGCATATCAAGCGAATGGACAGGTCAAGGAGGCGGTGTCGCTACTGAAGGAGGTGGTCGAGATCCGGGAGCAGATACTGGCAGAGGATCATCCGGATCGACTGGTGTCACAAGAAGTACTAGCTACAATCTATTGGGACCTTGGCCACCACAACAACGCGGTCCACATGATGAAGCACGTCGCTGGTATAAGAAGTCAAGTGCTTGACGAACAGCACCCGGGCTGGAAGAACTCAGAAGCTTGGCTCGAGTATTTCAAGGATGAGTTGCGTGAGCTCGAGCCTACATAGAATTGCGATGCACGGTTCTATCTATCACGCAAGCCAAGTACGTCTAATCCTTATCCCTAAACGAACACTGCTATTTTTTCATCGCCTGCATAGCGTGCGGGTTGTTGTCTTCTGATTTTCTCTTTCTTTGCGGGCAAAGCGAGGCTGCTTACGGAAATGAGGGATATCTCTGCATATGAGTAGTCCACATGAACATCTTGTGCGAGCCGTGTCCGATAGCAGGGTTCTTGTATCTCTTTTTCCACCTTTTGAATTGCAACTGAAGTTCTTATGATGGCTTTGAGTTTACATCACACCGTGTCAACACCTGACACTTTCAGGTCCTTGTCTCTTTTGAGAGATACCTCAGAAGCAATCTTCGGAACTCTTCGTGTGTGACTCAGAAAAGGGAAGGGGGGGTTTGGTTTTTGAAGAGTGTGAAGTTAGTAAAATTAGACTGGGTGACAAAAAAGGCGGGAGTACGTCACATGATCCGTGGTGTAACAGACGCCGAAAGCAGCGTCAAAAACTGCCTAAAACAGCGTCCTATGTCCCGGAATCTAGAGTTGTGAAGTAGACACAAGCTGGGACGTTTCGACAGCCGCAACAGCCGCAACAGACGCTCGGAATTGGCTCTGACACGTGATTCCACGCGCTAGGCAATTGGAGCAAGGTTGCTGCCGATTACACTTGAGCTTCTTCACCCGACACGACTGGCAAGACACGGGCTCCTGGCGCGGTCGCTGCCTCCGCTCAATCGATTGCCGTCCCTGCATAATGGCACGAGTCACAGCAGAAGCATCTGGTGACGCCGGTAAGTACAGATAGATAAGCAGTGTGCTATGGAGGATGATGTTGGTAAGAGAGCAGGCGATGTAAGGCTGGGAAATCCCCCGGATCTTCCATGGACACTCCGAGGGTCCTCCACGGACAGCCCATTGGCCCCTATCCACTTGACAGACCGTATATTGCCAACAATGCGCCCTCCTGGACGTGAAGCCGTCCTTGAAGCTATATACCGGAACGCTCGAAAACATACCAGCACCACTTTCCGAAGACCACCAAGCCATGGCAAAGGCAGCTCAGGGTTCGGCATCCTTGGACCCTCGAGAGATCGAGAACGAAGCCACAAGCAGACAGCCCGAATTTACGTAGGTTGTTGAACCATACCGATTCCTGATACTGAGCCTCTCCAGCCCAAGATCGACAATGCTCATCCTCGGCGCATCAGTATCATTATTCTGTACCCTTGGATTCATGAACGCGTTTGGAGTCTTCCTTGCTTACTACCATCAGCATTCACTCAGCCATAGATCTGTTTTCGACATCTCCAGGATTGGTTCTCTTGGCATCTTCGTGTTGACGCTGGGTGCTCCAGTGGCAGGGGTTCTGGTAGACAAGACTGGTCCTTTAGTATGTTATAGGGATCTGCAATCAGAGGCATGATGCTAAAAGAGTTACACTAGATACTGCTCGCTGGAGGTAGTACTGGCCTATTGTGTGGGATCTTTGCGACCTCGCTGTGCACCGAGTACTATCAGTTCTTTCTTGCACAGGGTCTGCTTCTGGGGTTCAGCATGTCATTCCTGTTCACGCCTGCCCTCGCCACGGTATCGCGTTACTTCGTTCGGCATCGTAGTCTAGCGCTGGGCATTAGCGTCTCTGGTTCTTCTATCGGAGGGATTATCTGGCTAATCATGCTTGATCGGCTTCTGAATAATAATGGCGTCAGCTTCGGCTGGACAATGCGGATCGTTGGCTTCACGATGCTGCCTCTGCTTTTTATAGCATGTTTGACTGTCCGATCACCGTCAAGGACTTCCCAGCTGGACGATGACATTGCCGGGGGACTTCATGGCTCCAAAGGTCACCAAACCGATCTCTCAATCGCCAAGAGCTTCACCTTCTTGCTGATGTGCGCCGGAATGGCAATTGCCTCCTTGGGAGTGTTTGCCCCTCTCTTCTACATCACGTCCTCGCAACCAGCCTGGGTATGTCAGCAAGTATCTCATTCTACCTTGTCTCGATGGTGAATGGGGCTTCATTGTTCGGCAGAGTGCTTCCAGGTCTTCTTGCAGATTGTTTCGGGTGTTTTAACATTTGCTCGGTTGCCATCTTCATCTCCGGACTGATAGCACCTTGTTGGACGAAAGCGACAAATGTGGGCGGTTTAGTTGTCTGGGCCTTGGCATATGGGTTTGCCAATGGGGTACGTCAAATTTCGCACTCTGGCTCATCGTCATATGGATATGTGCTCACCTTTAGACAAGGCCATCATGAGTCTGCAGACTGCTTGTGCTGCGCAACTCTCTACCCCTGCAACGCGTGGGACAGCTCTAGGGTTGGTCATATTAGCTATCTCATTAACGTAAGTCTTTATTACGGTCTGTTCTCGGAGAGAAATATGCTGACAGCTGACTTTGAAAGAGATTTGTTCGCAACGCCTATGAGTGGTGAGCTGATCACGTCCGGCTAGCTCGCCATTTCAACATTCAGTGGGGTGAGCTTGATGGCTGGGGGACTCATACTTTTCGCGTCACGATGGCGACAGAATCCCAAGTTGGCGGCAAGAGACTAGATCAACCAAACTGTCTTTCGTGTTCAGTAACGTAGACAAGTATTTTCACACGCCGCCTTATCCAGCAAAGAAATCCGAGTCTCTCTATCCAAGGCAGGCTTGAGCCCCTTAGGCCTAAAATGCGTTGGGAACTAAAGGAATTGAGTCTCCGCTCATCGCATCAACTTATATATCACCGTCTATAGCAGTATCACATCAGCTGTGCAAGCGGTGAAGGCAGTCTCACCTCCTTTCTGGTCCGTAACTCTGGCATTGTAACTTTGTATCATAGCTGAAACCAGGCCAGATGAGATGCCTTGCCCATGGCCAGCTCGTCTCTCGTACCAAGCAACAGAGGTGGCATGATTCTACACCTCTGGGTACAGCATTGCCTCCCATTTCGCCATCCACTCCCAATCAAAGCCAAACCCTGGATAGGTCTTGGCAGTGTATGATGACCTAATGAGAGCTTGGAGAGCGAGAGGCTAAAAGGAGTGGTTAGTCAGCACGAACCACCCCCCGATGACGCCTAACCAGTTCCATTTGCCGGCAATGCTTGGGATGCATGAATTTGAATTTCTGCTTCGGCATCTTCTCGTTTCAACGAACAGTCTTGAGTCCGGAAAAACATCATTGCGATGTTGCCCTTGGGTTTCTGATGCTCATGATACACAGCCCTGCCATTCACTACCGATCCAGACCAGATCACACGAGAGTTAGTACTGGCTGCGCCATCTGAGTCGACTGCAAACGAACACGGCGACGGAAGGTTGTACTGCTTCAAACTTGCTTAGATGAAGGCCTGAAGCAAGTAGATAGTCTTACCACTCGGTACTCGCTCCATCATACGCCTGCTTAGCAAGCATTGAGCACGGTCTGCATCTGCTGGAAGAAGCCTGAATTGAGCTGCCTGTTATACATCAATCAGAAGACCAAATGAATATGGCCAGCTGGTTTACCTCCGTTTCTCCTCTCGATGAGCAAATCGAGAAGGCAACCTTGTCTAGTCTGGAAGACATTGCCACTAGCCTTGAGATCTCCGACCTGATTCGATCAAAGACAGTCCAGCCCAAAGATGCTATGCGATCGCTGAAGAAACGCATTGGCAACAAGAATCCGAACATCCAGCTATCGACATTGAAGCTTACAGACACCTGTGTGAAGAATGGAGGATCGCACTTTCTGGCTGAAATTGCATCGAGGGAGTTTATGGACAATCTGGTGTCGTTGCTGAAAGCATACGGAGGAGCCGCCGTCAATGAAGATGTCAAGCAGAAGATACTGGAACTCATACAAACATGGGCCAGCGCTACTCAAAACCGATATGATCTTTCCTACGTCAACGAGACATATCGAACCTTACTCCGCGAAGGCTTTAGGTTCCCACCCAAAGTCGAGCTCTCGAGCAGCATGATTGACAGCAGCGCGCCACCGGAATGGACTGATTCAGATGTCTGCATGCGGTGCCGAACTCCATTCACTTTTACAAACCGCAAGCATCATTGTCGAAATTGTGGGAATGTGTTCGATCAGCAATGTTCAAGCAAGACTATACCATTACCACACTTGGGAATCATGCAGCCAGTACGCGTGGACGATGGGTGCCACGCCAAATTGACGAGTAGACACTCTGGATCATTTGGTGGAGAACGACGGGTTTCATTTGCGCCCAAACCAAGCACCATGCAGCCCCGGAGTGCTAGAATAGAAGGAACTAGCTTCGACGAAGACCTGCGACGAGCTCTCGAGATGAGTTTAGAAGATGCCAAGGGTGGTGCGCCTGGTTCCGGTTATGTACCGCAGTCACATCTGAAGAAGACGACGCCTTCAACAAGGACAAACGGAATTCAGAACGAAGAGGATGATGATCCAGATTTAAAGGCAGCGCTAGCTCTGTCTTTAAAGGAGGCTGAGGAGCAAGCCAAGAAGCATGCCGCGTCAATGAAGAGGTCAACAGAATCGGGATTAGATTCTCAATCAAGACAACCGTTTGTGATGCCCAAAAATGACTATGAGCTGAGCATCGTGGAAGCAGAAAATATCAATCTGTTCTCTACTTTGGTCGATCGACTCCAACACCAGCCACCGGGCACCATTCTCCGGGAGCCACAAATTCAAGAACTATACGAAAGCATTGGAAAGCTTCGGCCTAAGCTGGCAAGGACATTAGGAGAAACAATGTCCAAGAATGACACTCTTCTAGACCTTCACGCCAAGCTTTCCACTGTCGTCCGCTACTACGATCGGATGCTTGAGGAACGAATGTCAAACACATATAGTCAACGAACTAATTCTTATAGTGGCTATGGTGTCCCGTCACCGCAGATTTCAGCACCACAATCTAATATGTACCCGTCTATAGCATCACAAGCTGGGCCGCCGGCCAACCACACAGGTGCAGAGAATTACTATTTTAGTAATGCACCAGTCGATTCGTATGCGCCTCCTGCCAATGCTCATCAAACCTACCAACAGGCATATACGACCCATGACATTCCTACATCACAATACGCGGCTCAACAACAACAACAAGCACCTCCTCCACAGTCTCAACCCAGCTATCCACCAGCTGAACAGCAGCCGTGGCATAGCCAACCACAACCATCATCCCCACAAGTATATTCTCAACCACCCCCAACATCCACCCAGCAACTACCGTCACAGCAATACCAACCACAGCAGATGCCCCAGCCTCAGCCAGAACATCAACAGCAACCGTCGCATCCAACCCAGCAACCACAGTCTCCGTACCAACAGCAGCAACCTCAATCGCCTTATTCACAGCAGCAACCACAATCGCCTTATCCACAGCAGCAACCATCTCAACCACAAAATCACCAACAGCAATATGACCCATCGCAGCAACAACAACAACCGCAACCGCCGCAACCGCAGCAACAACCTCCACCACGCTCGCAGCCACAATCCAATGTCCCATACCCAGCTTTCACAACTTACACACAAGACCAATTCCCTGCCGCGCCCCAGCATCAACCCATGCCCACCATGCAACAACAAGTAGAGCAGCCTCGGCCTGTCGCTGTGGAGGAGAGCTTGATTGAGCTGTAAGAGTAACATGGCATAGGCCCGTTCGTCCCCCGGAGCGCACTGGAATGGATTACCAGGGATATGCAAGGTCTTCAATTTCGTGCAGGTACGGCAGGACCGGAGCTCCGCGCACTAGGCCATGGGAGAGTTAGGTAGTATTGAGAGCATGACAGCCCGGCGGTATAGTATATGAAGTCTGAATGCAGGAACGGCAGTCGGAAGGCAAATGTACCAAGTACCAAGTACCAAGTACCAAGTAGTAGATGCGACCGGGAACAAGCCAGCAGCAATCCAGCACCTGAATTGATGTCCAATATATCAATTTTGATAGAATAATCCCCCGTTTTCTCCTTCCCAGACGCTCTGCCCCTCCGACACGGTGCCGCGTCACAAGGTGCCCGGACGAACCTTACTTCTGTATGATGTGATTTAAGCAGTAGGAGAAGGGCATCTGCTCGACTCACACAACGTACTCCAAATAGTTGCTTGATTTAGTCATGTACCCAGCCAGACCAGCACATCAGGATCCGGATTCAGAATTCGGGATCTTATCCCTTTCTTCAGTTGGGGAGGATAGATAGTATATAGTGCTTCCATTATTCGTGCCCTGATTGTAGTGCTCGCTCGATATTTCATTCATCAATGGAATATGATAGCGCACCTCTGCTATACATCGCTATCGCTACCGCTATCGCCGTTGCTATTGTCGCATTGGAGCTTCTCTGGGTCGGATGAAAACGATCAGGTCATTTATCTTTCTGGTCTGACCCTCCCCACAACCGCGCTTTGTTACAGACCAGACAGGGTGTTTGCATTGACAGGGTCAGTAGGCATCACTCCAAACCTCCTCATCGCTCTCTTCCCGCGTGAAAGACATCTTCCTGGAGTCGCTGGCTCCGTTTCCCACCACCTCTTCCTTCCCCTTGTTCTCAATAAACTCATTGCTAAATCTTTCAAGATCCCACTTCCTAAATCCTTGCGCCCTTCCAATCCACTGCTTAAACTCGTACCCCCCCTTCTTTTCTTCTCCATATCCCTTGTACCTGCCACCAGCGTTGGCTGGTCGGTCACTCTTCTCCCTCTGCTGCGCAGCCAATCTCTTGGCAACTTCGTTCGCATCGAAGAGACTGACGAGTTGTCTTCTGCCGGGACGAAGACACGCGGCTTCATGCACTATTCTCCAATTCTTGACCGGGTTGCTTTCAGAGACCTTGTTCCGGTTTTTAGGGAGGAGGAGAGCTGGACTCGGATCCACGACCGAAGTAGCATTTCTGTGACGCTCGATTGTGGGAGGGTGATCCATTCGATCGCGCAGGTAGGCATTATCGACGATGTCCAGCACCGTCATTCCCATGGCGTTTTCCTTGTAGAGGAGCGATGGGTTGTAGCTTATGATAGCTTCTATGAGCTTGGAGCGGTCGCCACGGACAAGGTAATGGAGTGGATAGTCGCCTGCACCATCCATGATTTCGAGGTCTGCACCCTTGCTGTATTCGAGAAGGACTTGGACGACCTCCGCGTCAGTGTTGCCGACGGCGCTGTTGTGAATCCAGAAGGCGAAGGGAGTTAAGCCACCGACGCGTGTGCTTGCGCAGCGTTCGAGGAGCATAGTCGGGATCAGAGATTGCTCAAGAAGGCCAAGAATGGCGCGAAGGACCTTCGGGTCTGAGCTATTCGCATACAAGATGGTGTGAAGTAAGTTCTCGCCCATGCGATTGCGCGTGGCTTGGTTGGCACCTGCTGCGATGAGAGTTTTCGCTGCGTAGAGTCGATTGAGTTGGAAAGCTAGTTGAAGGGGAGTGATGCCGGTAGATGACTTGGCATCAATGGCCTCCGGCATGTTTCGAATGAGGAATTCCAGCGTCGGATTCGAACCGTCCTTTCGAGGCTTCGCCATTACAGCCATGTGTATGGCAATATTGTTGCGGTCCGTAAGCCATTTTGACAAGACTTGATCGATCCCGCCTTCTGCTTGATCAAGCACTCGGATGCGTTTGTCGTCTTTATTGGCAGCTGCAAACTCCTTGTAACGACGCAATGGAGCATCTCCCAAGAAATACTCGGTGGACTCCAAGTTGCCTTCAAAGATCACCGAGAGTAACGGAGGAACGTCTTCCTCGACTGGTGCGCGCGTTACGCCCCGGCCCTGGTCGGCCCAGTCTTTCCGCTTCTTGCCATAAACTGAAAGACCTTGATAGTATTTTGGCTTTTCCTGGACCACTACGCCGGAAGTGTCCACCAATTTCTGAAGGGGTAAGCATGCACCTGTCGCTGCAAGGAAGTGGCCTATCATCTCCGTCCGTCCCAGACGAACCGCGAAATCAAAGTCCGATTTCGAGCATGTGAAGACCTTAAGGCTCTCATCGTCTGCCTTACTTCTCGCAAGCCCATTGCCAACCTCCGTCAGAAATTTTAACATCGCCATGTCGTTCTTAGCGATCGTGTATCTGATAAGAGACCATCTGCAGCGATTGGATTCCATGTCCCAGAGGGCGTGGAAATACGGCCACGAAGTCTTTGAAGTATTGTAAAGATACGGGCTGCGGTTTGAGGGACCTGGCATAAGGGTTTTCTTCGCAGCCTTGTCGTTTCTAGAGTTCTCCAGCGCCCTCCAGATCTCTGAGTGCCAGGTCAAAAGCTGTAGGGGCGACACTTTCGATCTGATCCTGTCGGCAAGAGCAGTGACATCATTGACAGTGTAATCGTTGTCAACGAGTTCTGAGACGACGTTGACGTCTTCACTGTCATCATCGCGATCCATCTCGCTTTCGTCCTCGTCATATGGGCGAATGGTGTACCTATATTGGTCTTTCTTCTCATTTGGCTGATATTGCACAGCAGATATCTCAAGGACGACTTTGACCAGTTCACTATGACCTCTGAGCACAGCGATCGATAGAGGGCTGAACCCCTGAAGATCTTTCACTGCTATCTGCAATGGTTCGTAATGGGCTCCCCAAGCACCAAGTGTGAGACTTTTCAATGTTGGAATGTCGCCCTTCCAAGCAGCCTCGAAGAGCTGGAAGTATCCATCCATCTTGACTTTCGTCAAATCGGGTACCAGGAATTTGTGAGTTGTCATGTATGGCTCCTTCTTCCGTGACGCTTCTTTGTGATTGTAGTAGCCCCACGAATGAGGAGGCTGGTTTTCTTGGAGTTCGGGGTACAATTCCCTGAATGTCCTGGCCCCTCTTGCAAGTAAGGCTTTCTCTACTGCTTCATATTCTGACAATGCTTCCGCTATTGCGACCATTTTCTCCCGTGTACCTTCCTGGGGGTCTCCAGTTTCCTCCAACGACTCTTGATACCATTTCCTCTGCAAGCCATGCAAAGATCGTGCTTGTGCCAGGTCATGAACCGCAAGCCAATATCGGTAAGTGCCCTTCTGTAGCCCTTGCAAGTAGAACTCATCCTGCTCAAGTGCTGCCGGAGGGTCCAACTCCTCGTTCTTATCACCTTTGTATTCCTTGAGTTGCTTCGCTTGGTCTTGAACGAGATCCAGAAGGGATTTAGTTTCCTCATACCCCGTCGTTGATGGATTGTGTACCATGTTGTACGCGCCTTTAGGCAAAGTGTTCACGTCAGCACCCAGCTCAAGCAGCTTCTGCGCTACCTTAGGCAAGTCGCACTTGATAGCGGTGATGATCGGCTGCTCGATCGTGGCCTCATAAGCTTTCTTCATGTCCTCTGGGTCCTGTGAGGCATGCTCAAAGGTACGATGGTATGCACGCACAAACACTTCGCGGTGGATAGAATGCTCTGCACCAAGCTCTAGCAACTTGTCTACCATGGTAACATGACGTCCTCGGATTGCAGTAAGCAAGGGGCTACTGACCTCAGCATAATGTTGCCAGCCACTTATGGTCAGATGATTGACAGCCCTTTTGGCGGCTGGCTCATCGAACTTCAGCAGAATGTCAAGTATCTCAGTGTTGCCACTATTAACGACATACTCTAGGGCAGAGAAGCCATGCAAGTCGGCTTGCGTTGATGAAGCTCCCCGGGCAAGTAGCTTTTCCGTTGTCTTGCAGGCTTCTAGGAGAGGAAGCTGAAGTGCGAGTACGAGCGCAAGGATGGCGGCACGAGGACTTTTGTTGTGCTCATTGACAAGCTTGACCGGAAGCAAAACATCCGCTCCAAAGGTGGACACCAACAGCTCGATGACCTCCACATGGCCGCCCAGGATTGCCAAATGAAGAGGACTGACAGGATAATCCCAGGCAAGGACGTTCACATCATACACATCTGGTTCATTCTCATTGTCAGAGTCAGGCGTGGCCGAGTCTTCATTTGGGCCTGGAACTTTGACGAATGAACCTTCAGTCATCCGATCCGAGTCAGCACTGTCACTGTCCTCGATGAGATCTTCATTTTCGCGGTCATCGTTTCTCTCTATCATTTCGATATCCTCAGAAGTAAGACCCCGGTTGTTACCTTTTGCTTCTCTATCAGCACGCCTTGCTTCCTTCTTTAGGTCTTCTTTGCGTGCTTCCTCCTCCTCGTTTGCTTCACTCTTGTCAAGGATTGCTTTGACCATGGCAGTATTTCCTCTGCGAGAAGCAATGTGCAACGAGGTGAAACCATCCACCACTCTTGCCACAAGACGTGCTCCGTGGTCGATCAAGCACTGGACAATTTCAGGTGTACTGCTCATTGTAGCGAGGTGAAGTGGTGTTCTGCCAGTATGATCTCTACGGTTGACATCCGCCCCTTCTTGCTTGCACCAATCCTCGACATGCTCGAGATCTCTGTCAACGATCGCTTGACATAGACGTTCGGTATTGCCAACATAGGCCATCTCGGTCCAGTCATCATCAGTGATGGGATGGAAGCTACCGATTTCTTGACGACCAGGGTCATCTTTCAGAAAGCTGATGTCACCAGAAATGAATACCTTTGACTCCTCTTCAGCTGCCGCCAAGTCTTCGTCTGTAAGTGGTTCAGGACAAAACCCGCAGCAGTCATGAATCACATCATTTACAGACCCGAAAAAAGCAGGGTGACGATGCAGATTGGTCTCTCGATCTTTCGGCTTATTCCATTCCGCATTGAGGAGGAGGTCTTTCGTGAACAACAACTTTTCAATCTTTCTAGCGTTGTACTTTGGACCATATGGAATCGTGAAAGTATGATAGTTTGAGATATCGTCTTCTTCAACCCATTCTGCAACGTCATCTGGCTGTGAATCCTTCACGTTGCCAGGTAACTGCTTTCGGTAGCGAGCATTCCATGGCAGCGGGGGTCGTCCACGTTCTTCTCTACGCTTGGCAAGGTAGGTTTCGCGGTCATTTGGGCCTGGCAGCTTTTCGAACACTAGAAGCCTCGCGAGTCCCATGACTCGAGAAAAGGATCTTTCGAAGATGGTGGGGTCGATCTTTGACCTGTCGAGCAGGGGCCAGTAAACCTCAAAGCCTCTGTGTGAGTATTTTGAGAGGCGATTCTCGTATGATGGCGAGCGACGAGAAAGGTCAACAGTGTTGGTCTGCGTTACATACGCGGCCACTGCGCGAGGAGCAGCCCACACCTGACTGCCATCGTAAGCAACGCAAGAACAATCAACATCAAAACCGGTAAGAATCTCGGAGACGCTCTTGTACAGGCGAAGGACGACCTGCACGTGGCGAGTCGGATATTGAGATACAATAGTTATGGCGTGTTTGGTCCGAATTGTTGTTGTCTCGCTGAGGATGCTATCACGAATCTTCGTTTCAACCTGCTTGATCTTCTCGATGGCCTGCTCCTCGTTGAGCCCATAGATGAATAGGTCTACATCAGAAGCGGGAGCAAGTTTCTCATGGTAGTAAGATCTGATATTATTAGAATGCTAAAGATCAAGGGGACAAGCTTTCTCGCCTTAGTGCTCTCTTGCTCTCATTATGCGGTGCCCCAACCGGAAGCAGAGATGTGACAACCGAGCTACCAGCAGCTACGATATTGTTCCAGTCAAGATCAACGAGGGAAGATTCGGAGAAGAGGTTGAAGTTTGAGCGGAATTCCTTGATCGAGCCGACCATCGCGGAAGAGCCATTGAGTTTTCTATCACCAGCAGAAAGGGGGAGCAGATACTTATCTCTTTCTTCATGAGTCTCGTGATCGAGGTCACGGGCGCGGACCTTGATCGTCTGCTCATGGCCTGCAAACAGCGGCACAGTGTTGATATGACGGTCGTTCAGAACGGGACTGTCTCGATGCTGAGCAAACGTCTCTCGAAGCTTTCCCTCATAAGCTTTGTAAGGTTCAAGCGCTTCTGCTACCTTTGATTGACTGGCAAGATAGGGAAGGAAATCCTGCATCGAAGCAGGCAACGACGGTAGATCCATGGCGATATCTGGTTGACGAGCTTGAACCTGAGATGAATATGAACAAAAAGGTCCAAGGGAAAAGTACTTGGTCTTGAAAGTAGACAAATTTTTCCTGGGAAAACAGCTGAAGATCAGCGAGACTGGATATTCACATTGACAAAGCAGAAGCGGAGAAACACGAAAGCAGGAGAGAATCATGCGATCTTAATAGTCACATTGAGACGCGAAAGTGACGCGTTGAAATGTGATTTCCAGTAGAATAGGCCACAGCTTACGGTTGCCTAGCAGGATGGCAGATTCTATCGCAAGAGTGGGACTTTGTCTACAGGCATCAGCATCTTTATTGTCGTGCTCAGGGGTAGGAGTAAAGCCCGTAACAATTCATTGTACCTGGAATGCTCCCATTGGAATGCACGCCAGGTTAGTGGTGTTTAGTAATCCGGGCTAAGAATCCTAGATCAAGGCAGCCACAACCCTCAGTCTTAAGGTCAATTCAAATTTTGGATGCCCCACAGTCCTTGCTGATTATTCTTATCTCAACTAATACTACATGTAATTGTGTACGAAGATTTACTCAATGATTTTTGTGCCTCTAAGAGGATGTCTTAAGAGGGTGTCTTTAAGGGGGTGTCTCTAAGAGAGTGTTTCTAGAAGAGTATCCTAAGAGAGTATTCCGAGAGATGCCTCTAAGAGAGTGTTCTTAGAGAGGGTCATAAGAGAGATTGTCCCTAAGAAAGTGCTCTTGAGAGGATGTCCCTGGAGGGAGTATCCCTAAAAGAGTGTCCTCCGGTCCCTGAAAGAGTGTCTCTAAAAGAGTGCCCCTAAAATAGTATCCCTAAAAAAAGTGTCCCCAAGAGAATGTCCCCAAGAGGATGCATCTAGGGAAGTGTCTTAAAGCGATCTTAAATTTCAAAATTGATTTTGAAAATCCAAAAATTTGAATTGACCTTAAGCCCGTAACAGTCCGCCGTACCCAGGTCCCCAAAAGTGCCCGCGTTCCCCTTCAGTGATTCGATACCCAGCATATGATCGAGGCTATAGCCATATGCCGGAATGCCACTGATCCTTCAGAAATGGACAAAGGTTACAACGACCTCACCTCCACTACTTAGCTAGCAGGGGCGACCACCATTCCCACACGCCATGCAACAATGTAACATGACTTATACCGGATCAGGGACCTCAGCAAGATGAGGCAAAGCTGGACCAGTATCGCCGAGTCCGAAGCGGAGTTTGGCAGGCAGATAAAGGTGCTGCACAAGATGATCGATGACCATCGTGAAGACTCTTCGAGAAAACCATGCCCGGATTTGAAGAGCGCTTGGAATAAGGGAGATCGAGGTCCCGTTCGAAGATATCTTACATGAAGACATTCTTGATGGAAATTTCATGGACCACTTCTCAGATCATTAAGAGGATATGATTCCGTGGCGTCCGTCGAGTCGTCTACAGACGCTCTGTCGCCTGAGCGGAGGCCTTGCTCTTCGTCAGGCTTTGACCTGTTTTGGTTTGCTTGAACTGCGAACTCGTATCGACTTGGATAGGGTTGATCACAGTTTGCCAAGCGCACAGAAGGATAGTATCTTCGATACGAGAAATATGCGACCAACATGCCCAGAAGAGAGCCGCAACTGACATCGAAAACATCGTGCCGATAGTCTTCAAGTCTAGAAATAGCGATGAGAGCTGCACCTACTAGAGGGGCCAGAGCAATGAGTACGCGGGCAAGGTCAGTTCGAGGGCGGAAAATATGCATTTGGCCGGCTAAAAATCTAGAAATGTTTATCAGCTTCACTGCTTCTCGCTCAAGCAGAATGGATTGCATACATTGCCAGATAGCCTAGTCCAGAGAACGCCCAGCTGCTGTGGCCGCTCGGAAAGCTCCTCCAGCCATCCTGTAACATATGGGAGTTCGCCTCTGTGCAGACATCGATTGTCAGAAGTGTGTTGTTCGGTGTGCCCTCTTTGGGCTTGCAGCGCGCAATCAAGTCAGGTCGAGGTCTTCCAACCGAATTCTTAACAACATCAGTGAGGAAGGTCGTGAGTGCCAAGCTGATCAATAGCCCAAGGATCGAAACATGAGCTTGATGAAACCCAGAACGTGCAACCAATGTCCAGACGAGTATAACAACAAGAGGAATGCCGCCTCCGTAAACAAACAACCAGACAGGAGGGACTCTTTCCACAAGAGCATGGGGGTATGACTTCGATCGATCGTCAAGGTAGAACATGCGATGGAAGGGTTCGATAAACAGTCCCATCTATTCAACGTGTCAGCATTTCCTCGTCCTATCGACGACTTTATTACCAGCGTATATGCAGTAACCAGCAAGACGTAGCCCAAGTAATCAGGGGCGTAGGACCGTTGCCAGAACCTCCCGATTGACCCAATGAAACCTGGTTGTTGCAACCAGGCAGATGCTTGCCTTCCATGCTTTGTGGTCGAGCGATACGACATCACCGCTTCTGTTTTGATTCATGTACAATGCGTGACTGAAGTGCACCCCATACCATCAGGCGCATCCACATGGGGAGTAAGATCGATCGCGTTCAAGAGATGAGAAGCACGGACCAGATTGAACTCCGCAAATTGGGAGCTTTGATTGGCTACATATCTGATGGCTAGGGATCGCGCGGGTGGCGGCCCGGGGCTTGTCAAAATGCGGGTAGTCTGCTGCCCCGGCTATATTTCGGCTAAAACGCAGACGAATTCTGACAACCCTTTGGGGCAAAAATCTTCCGACGGATAGACATTGGTAGGCTGGCACCTCATCACCTTGTATATATTACGTATGCCCCGGCGCACACATTCATTGGCCACATTGTGCATTCTTGGCATTTGCTGTGCAGCAATTTTGCCTGATTCAGATGTTTAATTTAAGGGATCTGTTTGTAAAATGACAGAAAAAGTAGGTGGATATATGAAATTCATTGGATGTGTTCAACGATGAGGACTGGATCTGATTCGGGTATCAATTGACATGTCTTATCATGGACAGAAACAAGGGAAGCTTCTCAAAAAAGGTGTAACTATGTATTGCCGACTAGCTGCTACTAGCACCATGCTATACGTAGTAACTACTACTAGTAGGTTGCCTCTTTTTGGCGTCTTGGCGCATACATAGTACACATCAGATTGCTGTACTCGAGCCGCCCCGGGAAAGTTGAAGTGCATTCCTTCCTACTATCAGAATTTAGAGTCTTGGACTCTACCTGGGAAGTCACAGTAGTAAATTGGCGAAAATCTACATATAAGTCTTTGAAGGGATCCAGTCATCTGTATATACCGTAGTAGTTGTCATATAATGACGTTAAATTCTTTTGCTTTCATCTCAATAAGTTGTAATCCTTCAAACTCAGTTTCATTTCCCATCAAGATCCCTGCGATAATTATTGAGTTCGGATCAGATTGTTGGCTCTGGAATGCCACTTCGGGCAGCTCGAGGCTGTTTCAACATATGCTGCTTTTTCCTCATGATTTGATCAATGAATGTGGGGCGGGACTAAGATGGCATTTTGAAGAGTCTCGGCGACAATACCATGTATTCATTTTCGCGCTAACAAGCGGCCAATTGCCGGCGCATGGAATACTGCCAGCCGCAGAGTTAATCCAAAGACTGTTGTGCTTTCCCTTTTATAACAATACCATGCAATTAATAGCCCAAATATAGCTGCTCTTGCCACGGTAGATGGCTATTGCCAGAGTCTCAAGCAGTCTCCAAACGGCAAGGCATACCCATCAACAATGGCAAACCAACAGCAACAAATACCAAACGCACCCTTCCCCGCCCCACCCCCCTTCTGGAAGCATTTCACCACCGAGAACCTCTCTCGCCTCAAAGCGCTGAAAGAATCCAATATCCAGCCTGAAGATATACCACTCGAGCTCAGCTACCTCGAGCCTCCTACACCACCCTCCGAGAACTACACCATCTTCGGAGAAGAACAAACCGTACGTACCCAGCACCTTAAGCACCGTCCCACCCGACACCGCTGATTAACACACCTTAGCTCTCCACGACCCTCCCCCCACTCTCACAGCTAGGAATCCCACAACTCTACCCCTCCACCCCAACCAACCAGAACCACCACGCCGCCTCCCTCCTCCAGATCCTCCGATCCCTACAGCTAAACTTCCAAGAATTAAGCGTGATCCTCTCTCAAAACCCGACCCTTGTCGGGCCGAAACTAGAAGATATCAAGAATCTGTTTCAGAATGCGCATTGGCTGATCAATATGTACCGGCCGCATCAGGCCAGGGAGAGTCTGATTGCGATGATGGAGGAGCAGGTTGAGGAGGGGAGGAGGGAGATGCAGGAATGTGAGAGGGTGAAAGCAAAAGCGGAAAAGCAGCTCGAGGAGATTGAGAGGGAGGGTCATGAGGTTGAGAGGAGGGATGGGGATGGTGGAAATGGGAAGAAGGATGACGATGTGAGGAATGGTACGAGTACGGCGGGTGCAACCGGTGCAGATGAGCGTGCTAAGTATTTATGGAGGATGATGACCGATATCGACATTGAAGCCGATTGAGCAAAATTTTACTGGTATCTATTCTCGCTCTAATCTAGGTCTTCTTTCAACCGTCGCCTCAAACCGTCAGCTCCGTCGCCTTGACCTCCGCAACCGCTTCCGCATATGGCTTCAGCGCCTCCTTGACCTCCGTCCGCAGAAACTTGTTCACCTGTTCCGGAGCCCTACCCACAAAAGTCCTGGCATCCATCAAATCCTCCAATTCATCCCAAATCGGCCGGAAATATTCGTCCTCTCGAATCCTCTCAATGAGATCGTTACTCTTCCCTTCCTGCTTCACCACAGCCGCAGCTTCGTGGCTCAAGATGCGGATGTGCTCGTGAGCTTCTTGCCTCGAGCCGCCCTTGGCCACGATTCGCATGATGAAATTCTCTGTCGCCATGAAGGGTAATTCGTCATTGATTCGTCGTTGAATCACAGCTGGATATACAACCAGACCTGAGGACACGTTGTCGAGCAATATCATCAATGCATCTGCGCACAGAAACATCTCAGGGAGGTCTATCCTTCTCACGGCCGAGTCGTCCAGCGTCCTCTCAAACCACTGCGCAGCATACGTATTAGACGTAGTACTATTCAGACTCGCCAGTTTCCGGCCTAACGAACATATCCTCTCCGAGCGCATCGGATTACGCTTATACGCCATAGCAGAGCTACCCACTTGTTGTTTCTCGAACGGTTCTTCCAGCTCTTTGAACATGGCTAAATGTCTTATGTCACCTGCTATCCTTTGGCAAGTCGCACCAAAAGAGGCAAGAGCATTAGAAATGTCGAGATCGATTTTGCGAGAGTAGGTCTGGGAGGAGATGATGTATGCAGGAGCGTGGCCGAAGCCTGCCTTTCTGGTGACGAGCTCGTCCAGCTTTTCCACTTTATCATGGTCGTTATTGAAGATCTGAAGGAAGGAAGCTTGAGAACCGGTTGTGCCTTTGACGCCACGGAAGCGAAGGTCAGACTTTGCGCGAGAGATATTTCGAAGGTCCATAAGGAGATCCTGGATCCAGAGACAGGCTCGTTTGCCTACCGTTGTAAGTTGGGCTGGTTGACCATGAGTGTAGCCCAGACAGGGAAGAGATTTGTACTCTTCAGCGAATTCCGAAAGTTTCTGTATGCATATCGCAAGCTTGGGAAGAAGGAGAGAGAGGCCGTCTCTGATGAAAAGCAGATCTGCATTGTCGGTGCAATAGCACGACGTTGCGCCCAAATGTATGGTGGCGGCTGCAGCTGGAGCAGCCAGCCCGAATGCATGCACATGTGCCATGACATCGTGCCTCCTCTGCTTTTCCTCTGCTGCAGCAATCTCAAAGTCTTCATCGGTCATTGTTGCATGTGCTTTCATCTGCGCGATTGCTTCTTCCGATATGTCAAGCCCGAGCTCTCGTTGTGATTCAGCGAGCCATATCCAAAGTAATCGCCATGTAGAAGCCCGTGTCCGAGCGGAGAAGAGGGTAAGCATTTCCTTGCCTTCGAAATAACAGTTAGTACTCTCCCATGGGCGGGCATGTTCGGAAGGAGTGCAGACATTGGGCTTACTGGCATATCGAGAGCCCAGGGGACTTGCCCAGCTATCGTAGGACGCCATTCCGGCGTTGAATATAAAGGTGGAAGCCGATGCAATATATATGATCGATTGTCGCTTTCACCTTTACTTCACAGAAGTCCTGGGTGAGTATAAATTTCCATGAGGGGCGCTTGGCAGGGGTTCCTCTACTAAGTACTAAGTTAGTAGTACTAGTACTCCGTACGTACCAGTAGAAAGAGTAGTTAAAGGTATGAGCTAAAGGTATGAGCTAAGTGCCGTTAGTGGAAGTGACAGCCATTCTGTCAAATGACCACCATACTAATATGATAAGAGAAGCATATTTCGGCTATACTGTGACCATATTTTTAGCAAAGTACGTTATAGATAATGAGATTTTATCAGATCACAGACGACTAAGCTGTGTATCCTTGTACTCTCTAAGCAATCTTATGGTTAGGCTCAGTCTAAGCGCACCTTGATGGCCCCCCTAGCATTATTTTAAGAGGCCTCTTCTAAGTTAGTAGTTAGTACTGCCCAGCATGCATTGCTTGGGGAATGTCTCGCTCCCTACTAGTACCGGGTAATGTTTCTTGCTTCGAGTTCTTTTTTCAGTGCGCCTGCATTAGAAGAATCCTCAACTATCTGAATGACTCACAAAACTGCCACCAGGTGTAGCTGGGCGGACTCAGCCTTGTCAAATACAAGCCCAGTCCGATTAGATCATTTTTACCGAATCAGAGCGTCATTTTCGTGGTGGACATAACGGCATCGGCCTTGGCTTGATATAGGGGATGGTAAGGCAGGGCAAATCAGGTCGTTTGATTCCACCTGTAAAAGATGCTTCGATCACTATCGCCAGGCAAGGTGCATTAGTGGGCCACACAGGGTGTCATAGCAGATCGCTATACCCAAGGCTCACCGCAAGGCTATCATGACAGTCTCAGGTCGTGAACATTGAAAAGCCACCAATTTTCGTCCCGATGGAAGTGCAACCACTACTTATCACGCCGATAGGCATCTTAGTCAAGCGAGTCAGATTAAAAGCAAAATGGCATCAGCACATGGGACTGAACCTTCAGAAATCCCTGATCTAGAACAGCAGCCTGTCACCCATTGCGGAAAATCCTCACCTTCAAGCAACGTATCCCGTGACCTTCCTCCACACGCGGAAAAGCCTTCACCTTCAGTCTTCCAACTTTGCTGGGAAGGCGAAGGCAAACCTTCGGTCATTCAAGCCTATTGCCAGCGAGCGATCGATCAGGGAGACACCGAGTGTATCTGGCTTTGTATCAGGCGTGGGAAACGAACTATTGCTAAAGACATTCAATTTAAAAACAATAGTGATTTTCAGCCGCATCCAGCTGGCTTCCGCAAGCTATGTGGTTGGTGGAAACGGCACTCTCTTTTCTCAGCCGTTGGATGCAAGGAAGTCCAGGTATGCAAAACTTCGAGCCCTATGTTTAGTCTTTTCAGCGGTGCTAAAGTTTCGTTGCACAGATTCGCTTCCTCGACTACAATGAGAAAAGAAACGAGGTCGAAGTCGTCCTGATGAATTTTGATTATAACAATAAGAGGGGTGAATTCGATAGGCTCCTTGGGAAAATGCTGAATGACGATATCGCTCGGGGAGAATGCGGAGTAAATGTCACCGGCGAGAATCCCCCAGAGTGTGACAAGCATAGGTGTGCCAACAGTGTGATGGATTACTTGGGAGATCAGTATTGCATGGTCCAGCACAAGAGGGCTCTGGAGAACCAAAGAAACGAAACCATGTGGTTGTCTCCGATGCTCGATTACTTCTGGCGGCATGGCGTTGGCAGAAAGGGCATTGAGTTCTTCAGGGAAACTGGATTCATCACTTCGTATCGGTAAGTTGCTTGATGGCTATCGAACACCCCAAAATGCAAGTCCAAAACTGACTACTCCTGTTAGTGAGCTGAAAGAGGACAGCTACAACGACGCCGCAACCCCATACGGCAAGACCGTCAATGCTTTCATGATTGTTGAGGGTTGGCGCATTGACTATCTGCTCTGGCTCATCGCCATCTCCCTGGTTGTCAGTATTGGCGTTGTTTGTGGTGTTGCAGTTGTGAGCCACAGTCTTGACGATGGATTGACTGCTGGAACCTACGCCCTTGGATTTTTCACCATTCCTTTGGCAGCCATGACGCTTCTCAGTGCTGTTCTCTAGACTTTCCAAGAGGAAGTTTTCACCAGTCCTGTCCGGAGCTCAATGAGATGAGTCCTGTCCCAAAGAGAACATGCAATATTCACTATGTAATACATATTTCTCGCGACGTATTTCAAGCTGCATGAGTGCGTTGCTGTGCTTTGTTAAATCCTTTTCAAGCAAATTCCAGCTGATAATACATTGCGCAAAGTCCACTTCTTCTCCGAGGCGTCTGTTTGTGCAGCAATCCTCAGTAAATTGATGATGACAACACTATTTAAACTATTCCTACCCAGATTTTGAAACTTCAAATCGTTCACCCCTGCTAAGTGGATTAAAATGGGCCTCGAACCTGTCCGTGGCGGCCTTCCTGTGACACCCTTCCCATTGTGCACATTTTAACCACCATTTGGTGATTTCACTATCCCACAGCGCCACATCCAGCCCATGTCGCAATGGTTGTCGCGTCTGTTTCCACGGGATTTTTGCTCCAACCCGTGCTTAGGGATCGAATCAACCTTTTCTGCAAAGCCCGGATCCCGTAGCCCCAGAGAATCCTACATCCGACCAGCAACGGGACGATCACAAGAGCCATTGCCTCTCAAAGCCCACCGCACTACTCTCTCTCGAGCTGAGGATGTCCACAAGCCCTGCAGCAACGTTTCTCGGCTCTAATGGAACCCATCTGAGGCCGCCCGTGTTTCTGGCAGGCACAAAAACAAGACCTCCACTTACGCAATCTGAGACAGGAGTAACAGAGCAGAAACCGGTAGACGAAATCCAGGCTTTCGAGTTCATCATGAGTAAGACGCCGACCATGTTCACGGCGCTCTTTCCGGAGACGAAGCCGTTTTCCCCGGCACACGTGCTCGAGATGGAGCAGAGCTGATTTGAGTAGCTGATCGGTGCGGAGAGAGCGGAAGTATTGGTTTTTTGAAGTGAGGTTAATGAGCGACTCGTGATCGAGTGTGGATAGGAGTTCGAGGTGGATTTCGGTGGGCAGTAGCATCAGAGACATGTTGTAGGGAGATTGGAGCTAGGTAGAAGGCCTGACACGTTCTACCATGTAAGAATCAAGGATGGATACGGAGTACAGCTGGGGTGGGCGGACGGTCTAAAATTCGGACGCATCACAGCTTAGACCACAACATATTTGGGTCGAGACTTGTGAGTGTGATCCAATTTGTTAGAATTACCGAAGAGGTAGACGAGCCTTGATGGGTATTGGAGGAAAATAAGAAAATATACGTTGGTACTGCAACTCCTAGCGCCAGCGTTTTGCACCACACCCCAATCTTGGCCATACACCCTGCCTATTAAGTAGCGGTGGTGTAGCCTGAGTCCTATAACACCATACAGCCTGAGGCCTTCCGGTTCCAGTTTTGAAAAAGATAACCTGACGATCGGAAGAACACAGGCAATCGCTTTCAGTGTCACTCCCAATCCTCTTCATCGCTCTCCTCATCCCTTTTCACAGCTTTGACTTTGTCCTTGACCTCCTCCTTCGGACTCCCTGGCGTCCTACTCGTTGCTCCGCTGACAAGATCGTAGCTGGCATCGCTGTCTGGTTGAGAGTGCTGATCGTGGGAGTTACGGCCTTCAATCGCAGGCTTCGTCGGGGTGGCAGCAGTGCTAGAACCTGTATCATCATTTGAGGAAAGTATTATTTTGTGAGAGGTTGAAGGACGCGAAGGGCCATCATCCTTTTCGTCATCCGAGTCAGCATCCCATGTCACTTCTTCGTCTTCTTCGTTTTGTGATGATGCTCCTAGAAACGCATAGCTTAGCTCGTGGACTTATTGAAAGAATTAGGGCTTCCCAACTACCCTTGAGTAAATCCTTTCTCTTCTGCTCCTCCGTCTGGATGACAAGCCTCAAGAAGTAGTATCTACACCAGAAGTCTTTGTAGTCAACCTTTTCTGGAACAAGCTGCTCCATAGCTCTTCGCAGCTCGGGGTACTTGCTCAAATCACTGCTGATATCCTCAGTCTTCTCGTCTATCTTGAATTCATCCTTGAACTTCGGCCACTCGCCACTGATGGGATCTTTGGCGAAGCTGTCAAGTGTCGAATGGATGACGTGGAGCTGTGCGTCAAATCTTGTCGTATGAATCACTCTTTTCCCACTGGAGTCTTTGCTCTCGAACAACACACTACTACTATTCCTTGCCTCGCCAATCTCTTCGGACGGTGGAGCGATCGCAACAGCATCACGCAGGAAGTTGCGGATGTTGGTGCCAAACCGAAGCAAGGCTTCATCTGCAGCATCTTCTGCTTTTTCGATATCTTTCAACCGCTTTGCCGCTTCGCTCCGGAATCTGGATATGAGGCTCTCATTCTCTCTGATAACCTCACTCTCGGTCCTTTTCTTATGCGGTTCGCTCTCTTCGGTATCGGTAGCCGTAGGGGTGCTGTCCTCTTCCCCACTCCTCGATTGCGAGCCCTCTGCCCTGTCTTCGTCCAACGATAAACTCCTTGTTCGCTTCACAATTGTCTCTTTCAGATCTGAGAAGCCCTTTAGAGCCTCTCCACTTGCGCCCTCTACTTCTCGCCTTGCACCTTCATAGTATTGCTCGCCTTGCTTGCGGACATTGCCCCAAAGCCCACCGAGCTTGGCACCCCAGGGCGAATTCGAGAATGCTCGAAATGTTTCTTGAAGTTCAGTATTTAGATTCGGTTTCGAGGAGGGAGCACCGGCTTTCTGTGAGGTTGGAGTTGGAGCTCGATCTGATGCGAAGGTCTCTTCGGTTATGTGGTCATATGCAATATCCATTTCCACCGGAAGAGTATGCCGCAAAGCTTCAAGCAGTTACAGACGTTCTCCCTGGACCAAGAGCGTCGTGCGTCCACAAGTTGCTTGATGTAGAAGTGATGTTCGGCAGTAAGCGTGTGACATCAGTCTATGAAGCTTCCGGACCGCGTGCAAGGTACGGAGCACACGCTAAATGTGGATATTTCTGGTCACATCATTGATATTCTAGCCAGAGTGCTCGTAGAGTTATTGGAGGTGGAGAGTGTCTTATAGCGCGCCCCGGAGGCCCGGAGTCCCTAACCTAGGTAAGTATTGCACAAGCTAGACTTCCCTAGAATGGTTACCTATCTGCTTGTTCCTCCTGCTAGTGGGCAGCGAGGTAAAGATCCACGGCTTCAGTGAGTACCTTTGGACTCGCACATGGCTCTTTCCAGTTTAAAAGGACACATACTTCCATACTGTTACTATACGAAGAACCTTTTACCAATGCTACGGTATTGAAATACTTCGGGAAGAACCCATCTTTAAGGTTTTAAGGCTGTAAACCTACCATTGCAAAAGCTCAAGGTTATTGGCACTGGAGAGCGAGCCCATGCCAGAGTGCAGAGTCTCTTGGAAGGGAAGAAGATCAGGGCTGATCGCTAAAATTCCCACACCAGTGGGAACAGGCGACTCCGACTTCGAGCGTCATAAGCAACGAGAACGAGAATCTGGGTTGAGGAAGCAGGAGCTAAAACACTAACAGTCTACGGTAAGATCTTGATCTGAGGAACAAAATTTGGTCCTATTACTCTCGTGAAATGGAAGGAAGTAGGTAAGAAATGATACTGGGCTCATGGCAACCTTGCACCTACAGCTATGATATACGGACTTGTCAGCTTCCTGTAGTAAGGCTGGTTACTGATCCCCCGCGCCATGTAGAGGCCAAGTTCTTGCAGGAGTGAACAAAGGAAGGCCGGAGAAAAACATATGATGAGAAAGAATCACAGAAAATGAAGAGACGGTTGGATAGGAAGACATGCGGAGCTGAACAAATGAAAAAGGAAGAATAGACGAAAGAAACGATGCAGAAACAGAAAGGAAAGCAAGAAGGAAGCGGCAATGAGCCCCAGTAACCGCCTACAGCATGTCTACGACCTACTTCCCATACCTACGGACTAAGGACTACATCCTACAATCTATGAAGACAAATGAAGGAGAACGACAAGTATGAAAACAAATAAAAAGAGAACAAGTGGAAGGTTGGTCGGCAAGGAGGAGGTCAGCACGGCAGAGTTCTGGAGGAAGGAGGTCAGCGGCAAGAGCCACTGACGGTGGAGAGGGAAGCGATAATGAAAATGGAAGACGTGGGTAACGGAAGATTAAGGTGAAGCGAAAGTTGGCGAAGATAATTTGGGTTGGCCGCAGATGTGAGTACAAGTCTAAAAGTAAGGGGATACCTGAATAGAGGAGAAGGCGAAGAGTAAGAAGATAGGCTCGGGAGGGAGCACAAATTGGTTTTGGCATGAGTGACAGTCTGCGGCGTTGACGCGAAGGTCAGGTCAGCAAGAATGGCAACGGTGATGGTAACTGCATAGGTAGCGCTAACGATACCGTGGGGCGCGAGATGATGAAAACAACAAGCTGACAAGGGGAAAGAAATGGTCTGGGCTATGACAATTCACTGGTAAATACTACCGCCTACATGGGAGGACCGGATGCAACACAGGCCCAGGAAGGGGCAGAGTGAAGTAGACTCCAGTGGTAATGTTCACGTACAGAAAGGGTTACTGCTGACGCCTAAGAGGCTCAAGAAAAGGGAGACGTCGAAACCATATGTAGGATCCGCATGAGAAGGTGCGTTGGGGGACGATGCAATAAGATTGTGGCGAGATATGGAGATAGGACCCGGCGACAAGGACAACAAGGATGGCAAAGGCAATATCACTGGCGACGGCAAATCAAAGCAAACCGGAGCGGTAGAGCAAGAATTTGAAACATGGCAAAGGAGACAAGTGGCAATCAAGTCAGCTTTTTCTTGCTGTCGGCTCCAAAAGCGGTGCGATTGGGCTCAGGAATGGGGCCTGTTATATTTGTGTTGGCATATCCCCTCCGTACCTGAACAGGGGTGTA